>NW_017306365.1:1754071-1762889 GCF_000935625.1 Nanorana parkeri
TTAGAATCCAGGTCTCCTTTTAACCTGCTCTGCACTGACAGGTAGTAGGGAGTAAGGTGGAGCCCGATTAACCTTGCAGTAATGCCCACTGCCATGCTGATACACACAGCTTAACCTAAATGTGGACAGTGAAAGACTGTAAACAAACCAGTGGTCAGCAACTGTAAGGGCCGTGCTGGCTATACATTATATATTCTTACCAGAACGATGTAATATGTGGACAAAACTAAACCATCCATTCAATTAGCATCAAATCAGCCAGGCCTTGCACTAAATAGTTGATGGTAGATCTAAAGGAGACTGTACGACCACATTGTAGAGTCAGCTTTACTATGAGATGACAGTGTTGCTCTAACATGGAGAGAATGCAGTTAAATAAGAACCCTACACATTTCTCTGAGGCATTACAACTGCAATGGTATAGCAAATTAAGAGTTGAGATTCAGATTCTTACAAATATAAATTCCTAACTGGTTCTCTTTAAACCACTGCTGGCTGGGGTGGCTAATCCATACACACTAAAACTTGGAAAAACAAACATTCACAATGTTACCCTCAATAAATCAAATTACTAAGAAAAGATACCCTGTGCTTAGTATGACTTTACTGAACCAAAAATACATAAACTATTAGGGCTTGTTCACACTATGTCCGTTGTGCCATGGTGTGCAAAAACAGCTCATGTATGGTGTGAATGTAGAAAACAATCCTTTTCTATGTGTTCTGTTCACACCATACATATGTGTTGGTGTGCAGAAAAATACACTGGTCAACTGACATGGTGTGGACAAGCTCTTAATAATGAAAAAAAACACATCCATCTGGTCTCACCGTGTAGAAGCCCAGGTTTCTCAGAAGTGTCTTCATCAGGATTTCTGCCAGGTGAGTGTCTGGGTGGCTACTCTGGGAGTTGGGGTCAGAACTGGAGCAATAGGAGAGAGGAAGAGAGGATCCATCTGAGGAGTCAGAAGGAGAACTGTATCCCAGTAAGGATGCTACATGTGTATGATCCTGCAGGCTTGTCAGAATGATGTCCAGCTGCATCCTCTGAAAAGATATGTCCCCCATAGATGACAATTGTTAATATATTTAATACAATAAATGGTACATTCCAAATCTCAAATCAAACATACTTTGTATAGGCATATATAGCCTAAATATATTCTGTTCCATTCCTGGGCTAAATGTCTACTTATATAATTTTGAGTATTACTGACATATGTTTGATATAACTTGAGTCATCATGTGATATATGCTTCAAGCTCATTGTTAACAGTCTGTGATATTATGTTCCAAAAAAGCCTTGCAAAAAGCTAGTAAACAAAATGAAGCACTCTTAACACTATGTGTGTCTGAATAAGGCACTGAAAACAATAAAGTTCAGGTAAATGCCATTTCTTAATAAGAAGCTGATATTTGTACATGGATTATTAGTCCCTCTATCTTGGCAAATGTTAACCAAGCTGAGGAAAAGATTAACAAAGAACATCTTAGGCCTTATTCAAACAATGGACTTGAGCAGTGTTTCCCAAATCAATCCTACGGTCTCACCAACAGTGTGTGTATTGCACACAGCTGGCTAAATCAAATCTCAAACTAATTACACAAAATGTCCATATGTGAGGTTACCTGCACTGTTGGTCAGCCGCAAGGACAGGGTTTGGAAACATTGGGCTAAACTATCTCTGCTAGAGATGCTTCCTGCATACATGATTTCCACAGTAAACATATACAAATGTACATACCTGTCCCTTGGAAAGGCTTTCCCATCTATCAGGTCCCTGGGGCAAGAGTGAATGCAGTAACTCCATTCTTTCCCGCAAAGGAGGCAGCAGCATGGTAGCTCCTACTGACAGAGTCTCAATTACAACCTGTGGGTGAAGAGGTCAGTGTAAGGGCTTTGCTAGATCACATATTCTGGAATCACACTACAGCAAGACTGAGAACTTCCCCCCTTGTATTGTAACAAACAGCTATTTTTTGTTAGCTTGCTACGAGTGCAGGTATCCACTGCAGCTAAAATCAATAGCGCAACAGCAAAAATACTGTATATCTCATAGTAGCAGGTTCCTGTAGCACACATGGCCAATTAGAGTTGCATCACCTTGTATAAAATCAGATGAAATAATAAAGAATGGTCAGTCTCTACAATCACAAAATTGTCTTTACAGTAGAGCCCTAGCCGGTTAAAGTGATATACAAATAGCCTACGATACAACAACATCTCCTGTTTCGCCACCGCTCATCAATCCCATTTTCAAATGAATGTAAGAAATATACATAAACATCACTTATAACACAATAACAACAACATTTGGACAGAAAGTCAGATGGTAAAAATAAACATCATCATCACCTCCTGAATCTCATCTGGTACACTTGCATCCATTAGGCGAAAGAGCAAATTGCGTAGAGGTCCAGCTTGGCGTCCTAAGATGCTGGTAGCAACTCCTCCTGCTAAAGCCAGGGCTAGATGGTTGGACAGCATCTTTAGGCACAGCTTTAGGAAATTATGATGTTCTCTTCAAAAGATAACATGCACAAAAATTACTAGTTACTTTATGTAAAAAAAAAAAAAATGCAAACTAGAACAATACAATGAAAAGTTCAAAAATAGTCTACTATCTCAAGCTTAAAGTGTAACTGTGGCTTGGCTATAGACACATACATATTTACACATTTCTAATGAGAAGTAAAGGAGCTTTAAAACAAGCCTTCACTTACTTCTGTAAACGAAGACACTGTGGAGAAAATGTATCCACAAAGCTCACAGCAGAAGCAAAGAAGTATTTGTCTAAGCAAGCTCAGCTTACCCCCCCCCTCCCAGCAGTGACTTGGCAGCCTTCTAATCTCTAATGCGAATGCAAAGCAGGTAAACAGGGTGAGCTGAGTTGCTAAGAGGACTTCAACAACCTCAAAGATTTTGATGTGAATTTTGAGAATGAATTGCTTCACAGTGCATGTAGCTACAGAGGTCAGTGAGGGTCAGTAAGCTCCTTTACTGCTTGATAAGAAAATGTAAATACTTACTCTGGTCACAGGTTCACTTTAAGCTTCCCACAACTGATGAGGAATAAACATTTACACTAAAAAAGGTTTCATCTGATTTTGTAATGTAACAGCCAATAGTTATACCTGGATGATGGGAAGGGAGGAGGGGGGACATCACTATTGATTTTTTCACAGTATCGTTCTAGGAAGGATCTCAAATGGAAGAAGGTGCTTTCCTCTAGATCGACGCAGTAGGGACGATGCCATGCCACCACTTGTCTGAAAGAACCAGCAATTTTAATGCAATTCCGTCTTACAGTGTGTTAATACAGCCTGGCAAAAACATTAATGTAGTCCACTTCTGTGTAGTCCACAGAAAATCAAAAACTGCACTTACATTTAAATATCATTATTTCAAATAATACTGCATCAGATGAGTATTACCTCATTTCTAAAAACATTATTGTTACTTAATGTTACATGCACACTTGATGTTAAACGCCAAATGGTAGGAGTACTAGTGAAGAAGTTATGGGTAAATTATTTTTTAAAAAATAACTGAATTTGCCATTTCCAAACCCGTAAGCGTGTCAAAAATAAACCTGATCCATTACTTGACATGCACTTACACTGTGGAGGTTTAAAGACCTAATACTATTTTATTGCCTCCAGTAACACTGTAATGGGAGTCTTCACAGATGCCTACTGGCTGCCTGATATTACTAGGCTTTTACATTTTTCTGTACTCTGCAGCACACAAGCACAAAATATATCTGGAGCTTTAGCTTAATAAAATGTTATACAAATGTATTCATACTATTAAGGTGAAAAATAAACTTCCCAGTGTTGATAAAATAACAGATCCCTATGAAACCTTTACGTGAATTAAGATGATCAGCAGTTAACAAGCTGCCAATTTCACCCAAACAGTATGTCAATTTGTTGGCTCCAGTGCCACTCCCCTTGTAAGGCTTTGTGTATGCGATCAGGCTACTGACTGGCTACTGATCATATCCACAAGTCTACAGTCTCCCTCACTGTTCCTCCCATCACAGTTCCTGTAATCGCCGTATTCGTCTGTCATCCTGCGGCTGCTCTGGCTCAAGCTTACTGCTTCAGCAATCAGTGTGCTTGAATCCTTTAAGAGGTGCATAGCTCTATATATGTGACCCAGCGGCTGACGATCACATTCACAACACCTCTGCAGTGCTGTGCAACCTCCTCTGTGCTTCCTTCTGTTCAGGAACCAGATGTAAAAATCAAGACACTGCTCCACTGCCTATCACTTCTTCCCCAGCCTATTCCAATCCCTGTCAACTCTCCCCGCTATCCACCTTGGGATTGCTAATACAAATGGCTCTGTTTACTTAACCCCTTCATGACTGAGGCCTTTTTTTCATTTTTTGTACCCATGTTATATTCCACATTTTAGGCCTGAAAATTACTTAAAACCCCCCAACATTATATATTTTCTGAATGCCAAGACCCTATAGAATAAAATGGTGGTAGTTGAAAATTTTTATGTTGCGCAATATTAGCGCAACTCCTTATTAAACCCCAATATTTAGTGAAAAATTTAATTAAATGCCCCAAAACACAACAAAATACCAATTTTTTTAATGAAATATAAAAGATGAGGTTACAACGAGTAAAACGATACCCAACATGCCCAGGTTACAAATTGCGTGCATCCGTAAAACGGCGAAAAACCCCAGTACCCCAAAAAGTCCATAGAAGGCGACGTACACTGTACGTCGTCAGTCACGAAGGGGTTAAAGACCTATTCATATAGTATAAATGGACTTAAAGATAAACAAAGTCATTCATACGAATGTTGGCACCTGAAGTAAGACGGTGCTGACTCACCAACACACTCACTTTACAGAAAAGTACTATAAATAGATTGGTTTACAAACACAAATCCATGAAAACATTTTTCAATGAAACACACACACACACACACACACACACACACACCATTATGACCACCTACCTAATATTGAGTAGGCCCCCCTTTTGCCACCAGAACAGCCCTGACCTGTCAAGGCATGGACTCCACTAGACCTCTGAAGGTATGCTGTGATATCTGGCACCAATCAGCTACTAGCAGAGTCCTGCAAATTGCAATCCATGGAGGCATGGAGCCTCCATGGATTGGACTTGTTTTTCCAGCACATCCCAAAGATGCTCAATTGGATTGAGATCTGGAGAATTTTGAGGCCAATCCAACACATAGAACTTATTGTTGGGTTCCTCACATCATTTTTGCAGTGTGGCAGGGTGCAGTACCCTGCTGAAAGAGGCCACTACCACCAAGGAATACAGTTTTTATGAAGGGGTGTACTTTGTCAGTAGCAATGTTTAGGTAGGTGGTACGTGTCAAAGTAACATCCACATGAATGGCAGGACCCAAGGTTTCCCAGCAGAACATTGCTCAAAGCATCACACTGTTCTCTGCCAGCTTGTCTTCCTCCCATAGTGCATCCGGTCGCCATTACTTCCCCAGGTAAGCAACGGATACACACTGGGCCATCCACATGATGCACAAGGAAATGCGATTCCTCAGACCAGGGTACCTTCCTCCAATTCTGATGCTCATGTGCCCACTGTAGGCACTTTTGGTGGCGAACAGGGGTCAGCATGGGCACCCTGACCAGTCTGAGGCTACACAGCAAACTGCGATGCACTGTGTATTCAATGCAAAAGAAACCCACTGCACTCCTTACTGGTATGTCCCTTAAGATGGCTGCTGTAGTTACTGCGGATGGCGCCACCGTGAATCCAAAATAGTAAAACATATCACCAGCACATCGTGGTCAAGAAATTAATGATTTATTAACAAAACCACATTCTTGGTTGCCCCGAAACATTGCAATGTGACAAGATGTGGTTTTGTTAATAAATCATTTATTTCTTGGAGACTTGACCACGGTGTGCTAGTGATACATTTTGCTATTTGCACTGTGTATTCAGACAACTTTCTAGCGGAACCAACGCTAACTTTTTCAGCCATTTGAGCTACAATAGCTCTTCAAATTGGATCGATCTACACGGGCCAGCCTTCGTTCCCCACGTGCATCAATGAGCCTTGGCCGCCCATGATCCTCTTGCCGGTTCACCGGGTTTTCCTTCCTTGGGACTACTTTTGGTAGGTCCTGTGCACTGCAAACCAGGAACATCCCACAAGAGCTGAAGTTTTGCAGTTGCCCAGTCATCTAGCCTTCACAATTTTGCCCTTGTTCACTGAAATCATTACGCTTGCCCATTTTTCTGATTCCAAAACAACAACTTTAGGTATAAAGTGTTCACTTATCCCATTCACTTCCAGGTAGCATTGCAACAAGGTAATCAGTGTTATTCACTTCACCTCTTGGTGGTCATAACCATAATGTTAATGGCTGATATATATATTTTTTTCTTTTGATGATCTTATTACTTAAAGGTATTAGACCCACAAAAAAAGCCCAAAGAGCATTATTAGTACAAATTAAAAGTTTAAAGAGGCAGCAACACAAGCATGTTCCCTCATTAACTATCTCCAATGACACATAAAAGCAAATGTAATGCATTCATTAAATTAGTTAAAAATATATATCCTCTCCCCTCACTGTTGTACATGCTTTGAGGTCCACTGCCAAGGTGCTTTGGGATGCCATTTAAAATGAATGGCACTGCATCTCAATACACTGCAGATCCTCCATTACCACAATCTACGTGTGAAGCCAGACCTTATTTACAGTTTTGCATTCTTTTGATTTTATAATTTTGAAAAAAAAAGCAAAAATTTAAGTTTACAAATATTAATTTATTATCTTTTAGATAAGAAAAATAGCAAAAAAGACATGGCTACCTGAGGCGATAGGATGGGGGCATGGTCTGGCAGCAAAAGAGTTAAGGGACGAGTGAATGTGGATCACATACGTGCAGCTTGTGGAGCTCCTTACATAACACAGCGTTCATGTTGCATCATGCTTTAGTCGCTCAACTTAAAACACAGGTGGTGTCTTGTCATACACAGAAAGTCTAGTGGAACAGATACCTTCTTACAAGCCTACATGACATTATAATATATATTTTCTGGATGAAAGAGGCACCTATCTCCCCATTTTATTTGCTGCCATGCAGTACTAGTGGTGTGAGCAGTTATACGAGTGGGGTATAGAATTAATGGGCTTCTGTTTTTGTGGTGGAGTACCTGGTTTTCTACCTACGTTCACAGAAGCTGTACATGATATACATACAGCCAGTTGCTTTAGTCAGACTGCTGCTTTTGCCTGTTCAATGCCTTTTATACTGTATAGTTTATATATTACAAGATAGTTTTATTTGGCAAGTCGCATTGAAAAAAGAAAAAAGGTAAGAAAAAAGGTTTTTGTACTGCACCCTAAATCTTAAAATCTTCCAAAGTGTGGTCCAATTTGTTAAACCATTCACTGTACAGCATTACGGCCCCCTAGGTTGTATGATGCATGAGTGTCTTTAGCCCCAAAGAGCAGTACTTTTCATTGATTAAATATCTTTCTGCATTGTTGTCCTAATCTTAAAGTTTGCCCTTGTGCAGTAGTATGCTTTTGTATTTATTTATTTTTTAAAGGAGGAAAAAAAAACCATAAAGAGGCACCTACACTTGGGATTACCAAGGTAAACAACATCTGCATTCTACTGTTCAACTGTTTCACTAAGTGCTGGTGGACACATATCACAGTAATAACAGATCGAATCTTGGGTGTTTTATATAGAGCCAGTCATGACAAGTCATATGTAAGAATCTGAATATTCACTGTTAGATCATTATAATTAAAGATTTATATTTGCATGCCTATTTAGCTTCACTTCATCTGAGGTTACCAGACATCTGACAGCTGCTGCCTTGTTACATGCCTGACTTTTGCTTACTGTTCCCTCAGCTCTTAAAGCTGGGCAAACAACAAAACGCTTGATTCTCTCATTCAGGCTGACAGCGTGGCGGGGGAATCCCCCTTATCAGTCTATTGTATTCTGACAGCAGCAGGTATGTCGCTGTCAAAATAACCCAACAGTGAATGCAGCAGATTGGCTTAATTTTTTCAACAAGGGGGGGTCCAGATGGGGCCACACACTAATCAAATTCGACCAATGTATGGCCAGCTTGAGAGTGCCTTACAGTGTCAAATTAAAGAATCCTGCAGATGTTTACTTTCCCCTTAAATATGGGGCACAGCTATGAACATTTAGGAGCTAAAAAACGGTGTGTGAGGTCAGCCAGTTGACAACTGTCACACCTCAGATGATCTCTAATCAATTAAGCAAAAGAGCCAGACTCAAATTAAGTAATTAAAGCCAAATAAAGAGGGAAATAGGAAGCTTCAAAAAGGTAAGCCTACACAATTATAATAACAATTTAACACTAAATATTTAGAACCCTGAATACGCCCAATCAGTCTTGTAAAGCTCTCAAAATGTCACATGACATAAGTCGGTTTAAGCTTATAAGATAGCCTGCAGTGCCTTTCACTTTCAAGCACTTTCACACAATTTCATCTCATTTTTTCAACATACAGTATTACCGTATCTCAGCCAAATGTTTGGCAGCAAAATACACAAAGAAGCAAGATCACATTTTTTTTTCATTCTGTAACCCAGATAATACTTCAAGCTGGCTGGATGATACAGTTTGAACACTATACTGATATTCAGGTCTTGTGCATATAATACACTTTGAATAGAGATGGAAAAAATTGAAATGGCAAAAGGATAGCACGTCATAGCTTCCCATTGCTGGGGAATCCCCCCAGCTAACACAGTATTATTATATTACTGTCATGTCCTCATCATCATCTCACCCCCC
>NW_017306365.1:1763026-1779645 GCF_000935625.1 Nanorana parkeri
GTTACCACCTTTTCTATCACGTGTGCTCCCTTTTAGATTGTAAGCTCTCACGAGCAGGTCCCTCCTAACCATCTTGTATTGTGTTGTAACTGTAAAGTGTCCCTTCATGTTGTAAAGCGCTGCACAAACTGTTGGCACTATATAAATCCTGTAAAATATTATTATTATAAACCATTAATGTTTACCTGTCTCTGGGCAGCGCTGTCCATGCCAAGCTGTGTGAGGTGCCCGCTGAAATCTGCTGTATAGCCACACCATCCAGTCCACTGACTTTTTTTGGCTTAGTGATGGGGCCAGTTGAATTGCCTTGACCACACTGTCCCATGGAATTATTTCCCCATGCGTAAACCTCATTGTCTGGTTAAAAAAAGAAGCATACTGTACACATCACATATACGCAGATACAGAGAAGTAACACATCTTGAACTGGTAGTAAACATATGTGGCAAATAACTAGTTCCCCATACAAACAAGATGTCACGACTGTACATGTCATATGAGTGAAACCTTGCTGTATTCTAAGTGAATACCGTGTTCATATAGGAAAGCAAAGTTGGCTGTTCTGAGACCAACAGGAAATGAGTGTGGGGTCACCAGACGCTTACCACAAGTTACTCGAGTGTATTTTCACATCTGAAGACATTAACCACTTCAAGACCAGGTGTTTAGACCCCCTTCCTGGCCAGGCCATTTTTCAGTATTCAGCGCTGCGATACTTTGACTGACGTTTATTCCGTCATGCAACGCTGTACTGAAAAAAGGGGGGGTGTCTGAGCAGACGTCTAGAGACGCCCGCTCAGATCGAGAGAGCTCCTGGCCGGCCGTTTTTTTACTACGGCCGGCCCGGAGGTAGTTAGAGAATAATTTATCTTCTAAATACAGAACTCTAACAATTCATACATCTGGCACAAGAGGATTATACTATGAATCCCAACTGTTAGTAAATGGACTGCATACCATGTGATAGTGCAAGACAGTGGCTGTCCCCTATTGAAATGTCCACTATTCTGGTAGCAGCCAGCTCTTCAATTAGCTTAGGGCGCAAGGCAGTTGCTTCTGAAGATCCGCATCCCAGACAGGCTCCACAGCCCCAAGCATAGACCTTAATACAAGATGGCAGAAAGCTGGGAATTAATTACACCAGCAGGTTGTATACTAACAAGTATAATTAGGAAATTGAGAAGAAGTCAACAACATCTAAGACCACAGTGTACAGCCATACCTGTCCTGTAGATGTCAAAGCCAGAGATGACTGACTCCCTGCACACACCTTCCGGGTGAACATTCCCTGTAGTGCTTCCACCACCTTTGGTTTATATACCCTGTTAGTGTCTCCATGGCCCAACTTTCCTGAGAAAGAGGTTCCTATTTAGTACACATCACACACAAAACGCACTCTAATGTTACTTGCAGTGAAGTGGTATACCTACCATTATCTCCTCCGCCAAAAGACCACACAGTCCGTCCATCTTTAGATAAAGCAATAGTATGAGAGCTCCCACATGAAACCTCACCCACATTACTGATATCCTTCACCAGAGTAGGGATGTTTCTGCTATTACTATCTCCATGACCTGAAAGTAAAGTCAAACGACAATCAAAGCATAAATGCATACACTTTTTTTTTAATGATAGACATGACATATAAATGTTCAAGTACAATTGCCAAGTGTATAATGCATAACGAAAAGACGAATCTCTAGTTAACTGAATTCAGATAATCCTAAGGCAGGCGTAGGCAACCTCATAACTCCAGCTCTTGTTGAACTACAAGTCCCATGAGGTATTCCAAGACTAACAGCCACCGGCATTACTCCCATAACATGAGATTTGTAGTTTCAGCACAACTGGGGTGCTGAGGTTGCCTAACCCTGCCCTAAGGACAATACTGATTAGTAGGGTTGCACAGATACCAAGTACAGTACTCGGTAGAAGTACGAGTACATGTACCAAAACTTTTGAGCTCCAAGACTAGACTAGAGAAAAATTAAAAAAATTAGGAGGCGGCTGTAATTTGTAAGGAGCACACTGAGCTTCTGGGGTTTGTACATCTCCGTTTTAATGTACGATTTTGTTTTTATAAATATAAATAAAGGGATGCACAGATACCAGTTTTGCAAGTACGAGTACTGGTACTTGCCGAGTACTTACAAGTACTGATAAATTTTTGTTTATTGTCATGTGACAGTTTTTCTAAAACAATATCGACTAATGATTTCAGGACAGTGGTGGAGTGCCAGAGCCAGGCCCCAGCTGCAACCGCTGCAACCCTGGTAGTTCTCATGAAAATGCCAAGTATCTGCACTGGTACTCGAAAAGTATCTGTGCATCCCTACTGATTAGTGTTTAAAGTTTGCATTTTGCAAATTAAAAATGAAAGAAGACAAGAGAAAAAAAATGGAACCATAATGGGATCAAGTTAAAAGTAGATATTGAAAGCAATCCTTAAAAGAGAATTGGTTATGAAGGTCTAGATAGAAGATTTGGAAAACAGCAAAGACTTTTATCCCCCCACACCAAGTAAAAAGTTAAGATGTTCTAGAAGAATAATTACCAGCAGTCCCCAACCCCTACCACTACTCAGCTGACCAGAACTTTCTACAATGGCATCAGGGAGCAAGGGACTTATGGCCGTCCTTTGGGGACTTCTCCTTTTAAAAATGCTAGTGGTCTGCCTGTTATGCTGATCCAATGGCTTTCGTACTTTAGGAGTCATTGACCTAGACCAAAAAAACTTCACTGCAAAAGTGTTATGGGGCAGTGACTTAGAAAGTACTAAACTCAAAGGAATAGTATGACTGCCAGGCAACTAGCATCTTCAAATGCACTATGGCAACCTCATATTTCTCTCAGCACATGCTTCATTTAAGCTGAAAGTGCAAAGCCTATTTGACTCCATGATGTACATTTGCTTTAAAATTGATACCAAGCCTACAATACACATCAAAATATACTTATTAAACATATGCTGTGCCCGCTAATGCTTGCATTTTCCTTACATACCATTGTAATAGTATTCTTCGAATATATACACTTCTGATTCAGGGAATCCAATTACTTTTACTATTCAAGAAATTACCTAATCGTCCAAAATCTCCCTCTCCCCATGTGTAGAGCTCTCCATCTTCTGTGACAGCAGCACTGTGTCTATAACCAGCGGAGACACACACCACAACCTTAGATGACAGAAAGCATGTGATATGTCATCAGGGTTCCAAAGTAATGAGGAAACTAAATGTTACTGCAAAGCGGACATTTCTCAGCGACTCTGGAGGCCAGATCTTTACCTTTCCTTGCAGTGTCCCCTGAATCAGCTTTGGATATTTTTGGGTGGAGCTATTTCCATGACCCAATTTGCCATAGTCGCCGTCTCCCCAGCTGAAAACTTCTCCTTCTGTGGTGAAAGCCAGCGTGTGGCCATCAGATCCTTTAGAAGAAGAAACCTTTTTGATGGAACGGTGAGGCTCAAAGGTTAGTTTCTTCAGGGTAGACTGGTTGTTTGAGTCTCCGAGACCCAACCTTCCATAGCTGCCTTTCCCACAGGCTCTTACAGAGCCATCCGTAGATATAACAAAAGTACAGTACTGTCCAGCTTCGATCTGTATGGAAAACAAACGTGTCTAAATATTACATGCCTCTGGAAAAGATAAACCAACAAAATGTGATACACGTCATAAAAAGTAAAAAGAATAATAAAATCAATACTAGCAAAATCCACTTCCCTAAACTAGCTCAGCAGCAAATACAGGGGACATTTATTTTGAAATCTACTTCTATTCTGACTTCAACTGCTACATTAAAGTGTATGTACAGCCAAAATGTTTAGCTTTTTTAGTTTAGATAGAAAAAGGAAGGAGTTAAAACATATCAGGTTACTCTTTGCCGCCTGTGTACTGTTGGGGAGATTTCCCTTTACTTCCTGTCCCAGAGACATTTCTCACAGTGAGAGGAATTCCCCACTTAGACAGTTGTCGCCAGAACAGATGTACCCATTGGAAGGTTCCCCTGAACGCTTGTCCTGGTGACAACTCTAACATTATGCATTTCCCCTCATTTTCAGTCAATTTTCACCTGTTCAAAAATGTCACAATCGCTCCACACACGTTTTACCTATACATACACGCTTTCTACAGACTAGCTCCTACCTTCACTATCTTTTTTGTCATTTTAGTCTACCTGGACTGTACATGAGACAGAACAAGATGAAACGAGTGGTTTCAGGGCAGAATTGTTAAAACAGGAACCAAGTGCATGAACAAGGGCACCAAGGGAAAGCGTGAATCACACAATACAATGAATGCAGTAAAGGAGCAGGAGTATGTTCAAGTAAACTTTCATTTAGCTTAGTAAATGAGGAAAAACAGGATTGAAAATTCAATTTGCAATGAATAGCAACTTTTAATAAAAAAAAAAAAAAAAAGGACAAACAGCATGCACCCAGACACAAGTACATAAAAATGTGTAAGCACAATAAGGAAACGGCTGTCACTCACTGTCTGCGCATCTGAAAAGCAAGGGGCCAACTTTGGCTGCAGGATTTTTTCTTGGGTCCCTTCCACTAGTTGGTGGCTGCTGTTACTTCCCCATACGTATACTTCACATGTCTCTGATACCACTGGACTCTCTCCAGTCTGGATACTGTCTGGGCTAGCACAGGTCCTTGAATAATCAGAAGCCATCTGGCATACCTGGGAGGGAAAACTCAGTGTTACAAAACATGATAGAGGCTGGATAAGGAAATCTGAGATTGCTGACAGATAAAAATAAATAAAATGTAAAATAAAAAATAAAGCGATTAGGACTTTGAATTGTGCATTCATAATGGTATAAAAATGGGGGTACAATAGAGTGATACAAATGCTGTGGTCCTCTGCCAAATCCTTAGTATCCATAGTAGGCACAGGCATCCTTATGTCACACTAAATTTACGTGGCGCTGCCAGTGGCAAAATTCTCACATTTCTTAAAAAGAGGACACCCACAAACAAACACTCTTTGGGGGGAAATAAAATGCTAGTAGGTGGGATTTCTACTGCAGAAGGCCTACACTATATCTATGCCAAACCCCAAAAGGACCATGCATAGACGCAATCAAGATTGACAAAGACACCAAACTCAAAAGGAGAGCAGGCGAAGATGTCAGTGGCAGCAATGGGTCTAGCTTTTGTCACATCGCTGGAGCGGAGGTAGTTTCAGTACTGTGGACTTCTAGGGCTGCAGCTAACAATTATTTTCATAATCGATTAGTTGGCCAATTATTTTTTCGATTAAATCTGATTAAAAAAAATAAAAACCATCCTTAATTTAAAATAAAATACACAAATGGAGTATTAAAAAGTTTACTTCAGAATAAAGCTGCATGCGCAATTTTTTTGCAATTTCACAGCGTTGCAGTACCGCACGTTCCATTGTGAGTCACACTGTGAGCAGGAGGCGAGCTCGGGATGCCACGGAAATGAATGGCACCGCAACGCACCTCCCTCACCAGAATTTGTCAGGCTGAAAACCAAAAATGACTTGGTTTGTTGTTTTTTTAAATAATTGGGGAGGACAACTTTATTTTATTTATTTTGTTATGGTTTTTTTAAATTATTTTTAAAATTATTAAAAATTTTTTTGTTGTTCTTTACTGTTAGGGGCTTTGGAGAAATATCAGGAGTGTAAACACACGCCTGATATTTCCCTATTGAAAAAGAGAGTCCTCTCTTTTCCTGCAGCCCCAGCAGCTAAATGAACAAGAGGCACTCAGTAAAGAGGCTTCTTGTTCATTCATAAATCAAGGAGAAAGAAAACAGATACTATGTCCCCAATAATGAATGAACAGGAAGTTATGAAGTGCATCTGAATACTATGACCTCAATTATTTACAAACATCATAGTGATCAATACTGATCACTGTGATGTTTGAATATTACAGGGAATGATCAGCAAATATTTCACTTATATTTGTGGGGGGAAAGGGGGCTTGGGGAGGTTTGGTGGAGCTCTCCTCACCAATGGGCACCGGCTCCAACCGCGGAAGAGAAAAGTAAGGGATCCAGACCAGCTAAATTGATAATGAGAATAATTGACAATGATTCTCATTATCGATGAAACAGTTGGTTGCAGCTCTAGCTCAGACAATTCAAGCTTTATATTGTTGTGAAGGCATTAAAAGGGAACTGTCAACATACTTCTGAAGTAGCAGACAGGGCTGCCATCTTCATTCTTCCCTTATTGCTTGGTTAGCCAATGATCGTCAACAAGTATGAACATTATTAGGTTATGGGAACCAGCTTGTTCCATATAAGTGACCTGCTAGGTATTGAAGCAAGTATAAAAAGGTAATATAGCCCTGGAGCTTGCACGTTCTACAGCTATGGAAAGATACTATTTGCCGTTGACAATGGGCAGCTCACTGTTCAGCTGCAGTGCTAACTTATCAGTGAGCAGCCCTGGAGCGGAAAAAAAAAACCCCGTGGATCAACCACCTGTTATTGCCCCTTGGTCACCCGTGTGAACGAGGCCTTAAGACTAAAAGAGACCCGTATATTGCCTAAAAATAAGATCAAAAAGGTTTGAAACCAATTAATGTGACCTATTCTTAGATAAGAATTATATAAATGCTTTCGTAAAAAAAAATATTTTGCAAAAACAAAACTATTAAAAAGGAAGATTTTAATTGCTAATCCTTTATAAAAGCAGAACAGAAAGTAACGAGTTCATAACATGCAGTAGACGCATAAAATATGACAATAGGATCATTTACAGACTCTCTACCTCTTCGAAGAGACATAGTGCTGCCTCATAGAGAGAGCATAGACCATCTGATGTTCTGGTGGGCTCCCTCCATTGACTCCGGTCAGCTGATGAACCCTGTAAAAGGAAGCATGTAGGTTTGCTAATTCAGGAGCACACAATTCGATAAAATAAAACACACTGATGGTCAACCTAAGCTTCTAACACTGGAAACCTGTGTGACCCATTAGCCCAACACAGATGCACCTTCGCTGAGCAAGTAAACCTAAAACAAACTATAAGGGCAATCCTTTCAGGCAGAACTTTTCTCACTACCAAAAAAAAAAAGAACTTTATGATTGAGGCATGTAATAAGTAACAGATATCATAATTTGCATCATCTCTGTTCATGCCAGGATAACTACCCTGTTTCCCCGAAAATAAGACCTACCCCGAAAGTAAGACCTAGTACTATTTTTCAAGATTCCTGTAATATAAGGCCTACCCCGAAAATAAGACCTAGTTTGGTGGTAGCGTGTGAGGGGGAACTTGCAGGAGAGATTGCATCAGCCTGCAGGGACATACTGTATTAAGGGGATGACAGGGGACTCCCTCCAGACTTCACCAACTGCGGTCCCCCTGAAGGCACTGCTTAATGTAATGGTACTGTACTATAATGTGTACCGGTAAATGGTACCGTGCTTTACCGCGCTGTCCACTGTCTGATGTCCCCACTGCTGCACCGCTGGTACCACTGTCCCTGGTGGCAAAGGAAGCCGGCGCGGCGGCGGAGGGAGCAGAGCCGCATTAGCCGATACTTCCTCTATAGCGCCGGTTACTGTGACAGGCGGAGAGATACCAGATAACTTTGGATTGTTGTACATTTTGTTGCACATTAAAAAAAATAATAAGACATCCCCTGAAAATAAGACCTAGTGTGTTTTTGGGGGGCAAAAAAAATATAAGACAGTGTCTTATTTTCGGGGAAACACGGTACAGTAAGCACAGCATCAACACTCTTCATTAGGCCAGCTTTTCTGGTTTAGATTATAAGTACTCTTCTTGGTAAGCGTGTCCTTGGAAGGCTCCGGCCTCACAAATTCAGTACATCCTTAGGATCGAAAACCATTTACAGTCAATAATATTAAAAAATGAAAATATTTATTGAGTACATATCATTCAAAGCCAAAATTGTAATTTGTGGACTATGAAGTCGCTATTAGTAAACGGAGCTAACTGGGAAGAGAAATTTTAAAACGTTAACTGTAGATTAAATTTTACCTAACACATCAATAAATTGCTAGAATAAACAACCTCATTTTATTGCATTTTCATGGGAGAAAAGCAGAACACCTTTAGCAATATAGCTGAGACTAGTTCTACCTTTGTACTATATGAATAATGATTGGGCATCTTACACACACCCCTCAGTCTCACACCATACGTTCTGAACAATTTAGCTTGAACTTCCCTTTTTTTCACAGGCAAATCTATTCCTGCACCACTCTGAAGCAGTTTTACAATCTCTTTAAATACCAATAGCGTTGATTTTAAATCTCTCAAATTGTATAGAGACCCTCTCATTGCATATAAAGACAGTGCCTTTCTTCCCTTACCACCTATCTCAATGGTTTCATCTTTTTGACTACATGCATGTTCACATACACACAAGTTAAACAAATGCATATCAAAAGTAGCCATGTCCTCACTGGCTTGGGTTTAGTTGTTCAATTCCCTGTTACTGACAAAAGCTTTCTATTGCTTTACAACATCTACAGTCTATAGCAGTCAGAACATATTACTTTAGCACTGCACAGGAACCCAAACTGCCCTGTAATCTGTATATTAAATGATGATCTTGGTAAGAGGTAATGGATGAGCCATAGGAAAAAAAAAAAAATCATTGCCTTTCTGACATTAATAAGGAGTAGGTGCAAGATCATGCAGCCTTGTACAGTTTCCCCGTGGGACCCAAATTTGTTTAGGCCAATGTAGTAACCTTGCTTTTATACGGAACTTGCTGTTGATTAATAAAAAAGTAAAATTTTCCTAAGAAGAAATGTCATCCTCCTGTGGCCACTTCACATAGAATTTTTTCACAACTTCAATGTACCGGATGTCATTTATACTGATGCTCACTTCCTACTTCCAGCAGTCGCTAAATTTCAAAAGGGCTCATGTAGCCACTACATATGGTATTTCCACCCCAATACAAATACACCCTTTAAAATTACTTTTCCTTGGAAACCTGGAGAACATGACCGATTTGTGTTAGTTAAAGGAAACATATGAAACATCTGTCTTTACCATTGTTTTTTATGCATTAGCTACACCATAAAGACAAACTATTAATAGAAATTTGTCTTCAAACTTACCAAAGACCTCCTCATCTGTTGAAGGATGCTAATGAAGCAGTCACAGCCGATCATGCCTTCTTGTGCTGTCAGCATCTTGTTCTTGTCGGTTTCATTAACCAGAGCAGAAGCAGCCAAAGCCATTTCAATCCACTCCAGGAGGTAGCGGAGAGAGCCACGCTGAGAGGCAAGGCCCAAGAGGAGCTCTGAGGCCAAACGTCTTCCCAGTGTGTCTGCACCAGAATTGGGAACTGTAACGCCCTTCAGGAAGGTAGTGACCTGTGCCAGACAGTCCAGTCCCATAGGGGGTATTTTGCTCTCATTAGCAAGGGAAAGAGGGGGCAGAGAGTTCACCACATCAATGGCTGTTCGTATTACATCATTACACAGGCTCAGACCAGGTCCAGCAGTCGGCAGCATCCAACTCTGTCTCAGTAAGGCAAAGAGAAGACTCAGACCAGTCCTGACCCCCATTTCAATAAGGGCATCAGTACTGGAACGTGGTCTCTCACTAACAGACAGTGTGTCCGCAGAGCCTGAGCTATTTTCAGGTGAGTGCTGCTGTTGTTTAACTTTCCCTTTGTCATGATACTTATTGGAAAGAGCATAAAAAACCCTTTGGAGAACTAGCAACCTCTTCCTCAAAGCACCAGCAAACGGAGAGTCAGAACACACCACCTTGGCCAGAGCCAGCTGGCTGCCGAGTAAAGCATCAAGGTAGTGGTCCTGTTCATCGCATGACAAGGATTCCCTCTCAAAATCAGGCAGCTGGGGTCCCTTGAGGCACAAGACCTGCTGTGGCAGTGGGACCACCTCTTTGTTGCTGACCAGCTTGGCATAGAGGACAGAGACACCTTCCCGGGTAGCAATTGATTCACTATCTTCTGTTATCCAGGAGCTGTTCAGGTGCTCAAGCCATTTTATCTTCACAGGGGGCATTATGCCAGCCATCGCCATTTATTCTACTGCCATGGGTCCTGCTGTAAGTAGAAAAAAAATAATCAACTGATAATGGATTCATATAATTAAAATGTCAATAATGAAAGAAACACTGAAGTATACGGATAAAGGAATATGCTTTATTATGTTATCACAAAACAACAACCATGATTAGTTGATTCACCTCTCATCAGAGAGACAATAGTGTAAATTAGATTGTAAAATGTATGGCCAGCCTAAAAGAAGAGTGACTTGATCTGGTGGGGGTAAGAGAAGGCAGACAGCGATGTAAGGGTGGAGGGGTAGGGAGAGAGTCCACGGGAGAGCACTGTCTGGGAGGTAGATGTCTGATCAAAAGTTGTGTAATGTCATTTAGCTATTTAACAGATTTCCTACCCATCTTACAGTGGTTGCTTGTTCTGCAGAGTAAGGGAGGGGGTGTGTTAGATCAGGACTATTACCAAGAGCACTGGATCTAATTTTAGGGCTTAATGGACTGCACAGTCATAGTCAAGACACACTGCACATCTGCTGGAAAGTGGAGGTAAGAATGTACAGATGGGTTTAGCAGAATCTCTACTTAAAAGGTATATCTATTTAACTGACTGCAGTTTAGTTTACCGTAGGTATGTACACTATTTTCTATTTAACTCTTACAACATCTTTTTTTAAAAGGAGAACCTAGGGGGTTAAGGCTTTTCCCCATAGTTCTCTTTAGGGTAACGGGAGGACACAAATTAGCGTCCTCCCGTCACCCTAGGCTCCGTATACCGCGAGGTGTAGCTCGCGGTATACTGAGACGCCGCAGTATACCGCGAGCTGCTGCTCGCGGTATACTGAGACGCCGCAGCTGAAGCGGATCCCGACAATTGTGCCGGGATCCGCCCAGCTGCGTGACTGACAGCTGGCTCTGCCTATCTAGAGGCAGAGCCAGCTGTACCCGCCCCCTCCCCCGTCCGTTCCGCCAGTCAGCGCTGGCGGATCGGAGAGGGGAGGGGGGAATCCAGCCCCTCCCCTGTCACGGCAGAGAGCCGTGACAGGATCGAGAGGTGAGCGAACGCCGGTATGTGTTCGCTCACCTCCCGATCTACTGAGCCGACCTGTGACAGTCTCATTGTCACAGGTCGGCTAGAACTATGAGGTGAGTGAAAAGCACTCAACTCATAGTTCTCCTTTAAATTAGAGACACTACTTGCAAAGGCCAATGACACACAAAAAAACTAATCTAGGCATACAGGATTATCTAAATGTTTGACTTACACACTACAATGTTGTCCGTATCCTTCCCACAAAACTCAGCAAAGATGGAGCAGGGATGCTGTAGCTTCCATAATCTTCCAAGAAATTGCGTCGTTAGCATGTAATGTTTTTGTCTGAGAAAAGAAAAGACAAAACTTCAAGACCAAACAGGAAACAATATATGAAAAAGGGGAACAAAAAGGAAAGGTGATTAAAGTATTATTGGTCATAAAAAAAATAGGAAGCTACTATTAACTGAAAAAGCTGGTTGCCAAGCTGCTGCCCCGAATTACTGGCTTCAGTAAGTTACTGACTCAGAACAAATATGCAGATGTATAAAAGACAACTATAGTACAGAACTACTATTTTTAGAAGGAGCTCAGCAATGGCAGCCTCCTTGTTTCACTCATGACAACTTTCCTTGATGCCGCTGCAGTTTCCTAGGTCCCTTGTCCCAGTGGTCCTTGCAGTTAAAGCAACCCAGTCACTATGTTTAAAAAAATTCAATGAGTTACCCACGTGCTTGGCACTTCGGAGTGTGTTGGTTAGCGCTTCCCCTGCCAGACACTGTGGTTTCTCTCCCATTGGTCCCTATATCACTACAGGACACAGTACTGACTGGCTCCTAAGAAAATAAATCATCCTGCTGACTCCTGAATTGGACAGACTGGCTCCTAAAGTCTATATTCATTTTTCTAGCTTCTCTGCTAGTTGTGTACGGCCATTGGTAGACCTCTAGGAGAGCATGCTGGGCCGCTCTGGGTGATTAAGCACACTGTTAAAGAACCACTCCCACCCTTGACCTTTGTTCAGAGACGATGGAGTTGAATCAGGAAGACATTAGGGAAGGTAATAAAGTTGCAGGAACCAAATTATTGACCAGTATTGACACAAGAGCATATTATACTTTTGAACGTTTCACAGCTGTGAGTATTGCAGGAGGTCATTGAGTTTCTTTTCATAGATATTTAAGTGCAATAGGACTGTGTACTTTCTTATATGATAGAAAGCATTGAACAAACATTGAATATAATGTAATCTCCGACAGGTGGAAACAAAGATTGCATAACATTTCTTTCCATGGGCTTAAAGGGATATTAAAAGCAGTAGATACATGCAAAAACATTAAAAAAAAAGAAAAAAAAAAAAAGTTACCTCTGTCTCCGCTTGCTCCCGGCTGTAAAATCCAGCTTCGAGCGGCCGTTACAAGCCCCCTATGTGATTGCATATTGGTGGTGACACTGGGGGTCCAGTGTCTTTAAATAAGCTATTGAATAGCTTTAAATAAGCTATTGAAATACAGATCACACTTCTATAGCTTATTGCTGGGCTTCAGGAGCCCAGCACTGACAGCTCAGGGACCAGAAGTGATGCAATCCAAGTTGTTCCCGGTCCCATAGTACAGGGAGGAGATTGTGAATGGAACTTCGCCGCTCTCCTCCCTAGCTGCTGTTCTCGGGCCCGTAGGATGGGCAGGGGAGCCTGGAAATCACGGCTGAGGTGCAGGCACTTTACCAGCCCATAGAAGCAATCTGGCAGCAGCTGAGCCAGAATCGCTTCTATTGTAAAGCCGATAAACGGGTTTACAATTGTAAACAGAGTCCCGACAGCTTTTTTTTAAATGGGCCTGCTGCCAATGATGTACTAAGTATGTCAATGGTCGCTATAGGGTTAAATTATAAAAACAGAATGGGAAAATAAAAACGTGGCTTCCAAAGCAGTCTGAAACTATTTGGATAGCTTAAGGCCCATTCACCCTTTGGCGCCCTGCTGTGATGCATTAAAGCACTATGTCCCATGTTAACATGTATTAGGACAGCCTATTCAACACCAAAAGTTCCAAAAACTGTACGTTAGGGCTGCAACAACTAATCGACATAATCGATTATAATCGATTATTGAAAAAGTTGTCAACTTTTTCAATAATCGATTAATCGGCTTCCGATCAGTTGGCCCTGTTCACGGGTCCACAAACGCTGCACGCCGCACCTCCTCCCCAACTCACGCTCACCGCTGCCAGATCCGCCCGCATCCATGCTCTACACGCGCACCTCCTTCCCGCCTCACACTCACCGCCCGCCCACATCCACGATTGGCACAGGGACGCGGGGAGATGTAGTAAGGAGGAGCAGGTGTGGGGTGATGACAGCCGCCAATAGACAGGTCAGATCTCAGAAAACGTGCATAATTTTTTTTCACCACAGCATGCCAAGATGTGTTATGCGTCATTGTGCTCTGCAGCGAATGGGTGTTCCCTTGAGGTTTGCTCACACTAGCCCGCATGCTAAAATGCTGAGTTTAAGGCCTGGTTCACAGCGCTGTAAAAAGCTCAACATGTGAAAACCAATAATTGCCTATAGACATGGTTCCCACCTGGGCGTTTTACAGCGCGTAGGAACACGCTGAAAAACGCCCTACGCCCAAAGAAGTACAGGAGCTTCTTTGTGGCATATTTGCCACGCGTATCCATTAGGATACAGCCGGATAGCCCTCGGAAATGCACATTTGTCGCGCGCTTCTTTTACCGCAAATCGCAGTAAAAAAGCGCGGCAAACACGCATATTCCATACGCCCAGGTGTGAACCCAGCCTTAGCGTGCAGGCTAGTGGGTTTAGTGAGGTCTGGTAGGGGGAAGGGCGGTGTGATGCGTTGTTTCAGGGCATCACACGGATTTCTTTTTTTTTTTTTTTACTTTATTTAGAGTGTACAAAGTGCACACTCCATTCATTGTGGTGTGCTGGACTTGGTGACCTGCAGTGTGATTCAGTGTGCTGCGAAAAAATGCAGCATGTCAAGAAACAAGACAATTAAGGTATACACAGATGTAGACTATACATTCACAGAAACAGAAAAGCAAAAGTCTTCCATGTTTAGAAACAGCTGAGTACGTTAAACTGAAGTAGACACCTAATTGTGAATCTTTCCTGCTGGTCCCATTAAGGCCAATTCACACCATATATGTGTTGGCCCCAATGCAAGACAAGGCAATTTGCACTGTCAAGGATAGGCACAGTTCACACCACTGTGTTGTGATGGCAATGTGGTGCTGTAAAAAAGTATGGCATGCTGTACTTCTTTTCAGCACAGCAGGACACGCCTCGCACCCTGCTGTGCCAGAACTAAATGAAATGTCACTTGTGACATGGCATCTGCGTTTAGTATCAGGGCATTTTCACGAGTACTCATGAAAATGCATCCCAAGTCTAAAATTATTTTTTTATGGACAGGCTTAAAGGAGAACTATGGGGTTAAGTCTTTTCCCCATAGTTCTCCTTAGGGTAACGGGAGGACACAAACTAGCGTCCTCCCGTCACCCTCGGCTCAGTATACTGAGACGCCGCAGCTGAAGTGGATCCCGACAATTATGTCTGGATCCACCCAGCTGCGTGAGTGACAGCTGGCTCTGCCTATCTAGAGGCAGAGCCAGCTGTACCCGCCCCCTCCCCTGTCCGTTCCGCCAGTCAGCGCTGGAGGATCGGAGCGAGGAGGGGGGATCCAGCCCCTCCCCTGTCACGGCAGAGAGCAGCGACAGGATCAAGTGGCGAGCGAACAACCGGTATGTGTTCGCTCACCTCCTGATCTACTAAGCCGATCTGCGACAGTCTCATTGTCACAGGTTGGCTAGAACTATGAGGTGAGTGAAAAGCACTCACCTCATAGTTCTTTAAATATAAAAGAGCATATTTGCCCCTTATGTAGCTAAACATACTGGGAGGAGACAAAAACGGGAGAAGACAGAATCTGGAGCGGTTGCCAATAGTAACCAATCAACTTATTTTATTAATTTTCAAAGTTTAACTGAACGAACTGAAGAATCTGATTGGTGACTCTTATGCCTCGGAGTTAGAGAGACGAGGTCACTTGAGGTCTGACTCCATGCCAATAACACTTCAGTCTCCTGAGTGTGCAGTATTAAAAAAAGATCTCAGTATTATTGCATGCTCCAGAGTCATCCTCAGTAAAACTAAAAGAAGGGGCAAATATAGATCCATTATTAGGTAAATAAAACCATTAAAAGACTAAATATATAGATACTTGCACAAGTTTACAAGTATACTTAAAAAGGAAAAATTTAAAAAATCACCATGTGTTTTTTGTCATATGTATCTCATGTGTGTGCTGTAGGCTCAACAGGAAGTGAGAGTATATATTTCCAATGTAGAGGTGGCCAAAGACTAGTAGATTTTCAAAAGAACTTTCAACAGTGTATGGGCACCTTTACTCTACCCAAACCGTTTTTTCGTTTGCGAAAAGGTTGGAACCCCAGTATGCTTTTGACTGTTGTCTGTGTCTCCCTTGCAAAGACTGCCCTATTCCAGTAACAGGAAGTCAAAGGAACAGAAAGTGCTGGGAAATCTCTCCAGTGGGGACACTGACAAACATGCTTTATTTTAGTAAATGGGGAAGAGTCGCAACTGGTGTGAGATTGCTGTATAACTGCTGGCTGAGACAGGGATAAAAAGCGAGGAAAACTCCCCAATGAAGAAGTCACAGACCAGAATAAAAGCATGACAGACATTTTTATATTCTCCACACTATCCCAAAAAAAGTTTTAGCTGAAGTCAGGATTTAAAAAAAAAGTTTGGGCATCATTTCAATATGTCAAAAGTTATATTATTTGCAAGTCCAAACTTTACCAAAGTTTACTCAAGCAAAAATAAACCTTACTAAAAACATAAAAAAGGTCAAGATCAGTGATTTTGGATTATGCAACTCGAATATCTAAATTGAACATCGCATTAAGCCAGGAAAAGGCAGCCAAAATGAGGAGAGGCCACATGTGGAATTTTCCACAATAAAGGTAAAAAGAAGCTTGAAGATTGGAAGTATAAAACTGCAAAGCTGGAGTGAATGTAACAAATAAATAGCTGGCGATAGAAAGTAAACATGCTGCACTGAAAGGACCACAAAAGCCACAAATACAGACAGGTTTGATAAATGGGGGTCTTAGCTGGACCACTTGGGACTTCTAGGTACTGCTGACTTGTGTCTGCTAACTGCTGGGTTACCATGTTCTACAACTACATCCACCAATATAGCATTAACAACGACAAAATACTAGGCACTCATTGTAAACACGAACCTGCACTTTATAATTTAAAAATAAATACTGAAATCTATCCATACAAATTTTTTTTTAACCTCATGTGCTTTTACTAAAATTGGTCCTTTCAGTACAATGACAGGTCCGCATATACTGCCCGTCCCCTTCCCTCTTTAAAAGTAATTCAATATTAGTAGGTGCAAAATGTACCTGTGTATAAAAATAAATCAAAATAAAGGATTTATACTTACCCTACCTTTGTCTTCCACACTGCTGGGCATGATGCCACCGTCCTGGGAGGATTCTAGGTAATGCAAAGCAGGTGAA
>NW_017306365.1:1779771-1788131 GCF_000935625.1 Nanorana parkeri
GGGGGGAGGGACACTTCGGTCCATTGCAAGAACGTCTTCTCATGAGATTTTCACCGCTCTGTATTCCCCGGAATCTGGAAAAAAGGGCGGCAGCACCCTAGTTGGCACGAGCATATTCAGGGCAAGGCAAGTATACATTCTAACTCTGCCTTACAGGTACATTTTACACCCACTAAATGCAGGCGATTTTTAAAATGGTGAGGGGACCCAGACATTACAAGCGGGCTATGCATTTACTGCTGTCATAGGAGGTGGCAGTATATACCTGCAGCTTTCACCAACCCCTGCTCCACCCGAATGCCAGATAGTTCTTTGCCAGATGAGAACAAGTACTTTCTTGTAGAGTTGAAGCTTGCAGCACATATTCCTATTGGCCCAATACTATTCCCGGCTCTTCCACTTGCCAGTTGAAATGTTTGAAAAGGTGGGAAAGCTTTTACACTCCCAGGAAGTGACGAGTCAGAACAGACCAGCATTCGGAGCAGAGCATGGGGACTGGAAGCTAATAGAGGTACCTTGGTGTTTGTGCTTTCGGTCAGCATCTTTCATAAGCAAAAGCATACTTTTTTGGCTTGAGACATTTCTCCATTTACTTAAAGGGTTTCTATGGTCAAAAACTAAACATAAATGTGTATTTCTATATTGAATTTCTATTAGTTCTATCCCACGCCTAATAACCATATCAATCTGGAAGTTTGTAAACTTAATTATTGAAGATGCCCATAGGGATGTTTTTCCTCAATGTACTGACACAATTTCACTCAGCCCTGTGAATATGAACTACCTTGTGTCACAGTTCTTACACAACCTGCCTTCTCAACTACATCTCAACATCTGAACAATGTAACATTATCATTGATTGCTGGAAGCAATGCATGATGGGATATGTGGTTTTGAGAAATCAAGGTTGCATCACATCAAGCAGCAGGGAAAGAGATGCAAAGCACAATGGGAATCCAGGAAGTTGATGAAAGTGATTGGCAGACAGAAGGCAGCACTCGCTACATAAAAAGTAAGCTTTGATTGTATTATCGGAAACAACTCAGGTATGTATTCCTATGACAATGCTGATGTTATAACAGGATAGTATATGCTGGGAACTTGTTAAAGTAGTGTTTTTGTGAAGTCCTCTTCCTCTTGGACTCCTATTCAGATTGGACCATTTCAGCACACATTTCTACTTTTGGTGTAATGGATAAATTAGACTTTTCTTACCTATATAAAGACATGTAATCAATAGCTGCAATACTTGATGTAGGATTTAAGGATAGCTAACTTTTTTGTTTTTTAAACACTATGCCCTCAAATATGAAGCAGAGGAGGAGACCTGTAAATGATACTGAGCAGAGGCAAAATCAGGTCTTCTGTTCTGCCCGGGCTAGGCTGTGTGATAGAGCTGTGTAAATCTCAGGACTGGATAAAAAGAAGTAATTTGGCAGGTAGAACAGCTTCCATATATGCATTACATCTGCCTATTCAGCTATTTTCCTGAATTTCAACTTTAAAGATTTCTATCAGCTCACTCACATGCAAAAAATACTGAATGCTCAACTCATAAACAACAAATGCAAATACGACTATTGTTGATTATGACCCCCCAAAAAAGTCTGACATTTCTTGTAACAGGAAAGGTCATTCCCTAGGAACAAATGAAAGCCCATGTACTTGGAGTCGAAGTTTTATTGCCATGACAGCAGTTACCCATATCTATGAATAAAATGCATGCAGTATCAGTCCAGTAAAACACAGCTGGATCCCATCCACACTGCGCAGCATTGCTTCTGCGTATCCCATTCGCCTTATACGACCCTCTTACGCCTTATTTAGCAAACATATTGCTCCGAGGCAGTCAGCTTTAGCTATATGAATTCATGCGGCATCTAACTAAACAGAATTCTTTTTTTTGCTCACATACTCTTTAACCATTTCACCTCGTACATTTTATATTTGCTATTTGGATCCCTTTGCTGCTCTCCTGGTATAGTATTTTCTTCATACTCACTTCAGTATATTGACAAGCAAATACTAATATCAATGAGGCCTGTCATTATTGTCCCTTTTCTCTGGCACGGAGAACATGGAAACTAAACAGGAACTTCCCCCCCTTATGTTAAAGTGGAACCTTTACCCTCTTACTAAAATTCACATCAGTATTCAGCTCATGCATGCCGATATGAAATTATCTTACATTCAATAGCTAAACAAACATATTTTTATTTTACTTACAAGTTCTTTTTTCCCCCACTTTCTGGTCCACTTTGGCACAAATTATGTAATTGTGCCCAAGTATTGCATTCTGGGAAGGTTACATCAGCAGAGCATTACTGGGAAATCTCATGAGATCTCAGGGAAAGGCATTTTCCTCCCCTGAGATAATGTGCATGGTCACATGTCCTAGTCACATGTGCAAGTAATCCAGGAAGTAAAGAGAGAACTAGTTATCTGCCCTTAGTAAAAATGGCCACTGTCAGAAGACTGGGGAAGAAAAGAGAAACAAGGTATGCAAAGAATACAAAGCCTGCAATTATCTAGAAGTATGTGTTTGTAGATTGTCATTACTAAACATTTCTAAATGTGTGTTTGTTGTTATTTTGAAGATATGGGTAAAGTTCATCTTTAAAAATGACAACAAAGGCCCATCTAGAAATGTTTAGTAATGACAATCTACAAACAGACACTTATAGATAACTACCGGCTTTTAGTCTTTGCATACCTTATTTTCCTTTTCCTCCCCATTCTTCTCATGGTGGCCATTTTCACTAAGGGCAGATCAATCCATCTCCCCTTACTTCCTGGAGCACTGGGTCTACCTCCTGGAAAATGTGACAGTGCACATCACCTGAGGGGTAAATATGCCTTTTCCCACAAAGATCACACGATATTTCACAGTTTACAGATGAGATTTCCCAGGAATGCACTGGTGATGCTGCATTCCCAAGATCCATTTGTAATGCCAGGGCTACATCACCAGTGCATCTGATTTCCAAGCAAGCGTTTATGCAGCCTCTTGTATGAGAGATGGCATAACCAGGGGTGCGACCAGGGAATCAAGATGGTCTTATGCCTGAAAACCTTGGCAATGAAGTCACTCCATCTTAACAACTTAGCAATCCCCCGACATTTTTTTTTATATAGACTGCACAGCATCTAGCAAACATGGATATGCAAGTCACCACTTTTGCTGGCTTTCTCTTTTGTCAAAACAAAGACATCAGCTGTCCAGTGCCAAATATTTCATAATTTCAATGGTGAAGAGGATGTTTATGAACTGAGGCTGCTCAGAAAGATTTTTTTTTAAATGTATGAGCAATTTTAGGTGCCCGCTTTACACTGCTGGAAGTAGTTTACCCACCTCCAATGTTCTTTTTAGGCTACGATTTAGAAAGCGACCAAAACCCACACATAAAACGAAGTATAGTCCATTCTATTGTGTTATAATTTCTATGTAGACCTGCAGGATAACAAAATTATGATTTTTTTGCCAACGGATACATCATGTTTTTCAATGGCTCATCAAACAAACCAGATATGAAGCATATGCATGTTTTTTTTTTTTTTTTTTAAATGCAACAGGGTAAATGTGCCCCCCAAACATAGAGGTGTTGGGGCCACACAGGTCGTTTTTTTCCCACCACATTGCAAGACAAGGCAATGTGCAGTGGTGTGAACTGAAGACAAAAAAAAAAAAAAGTACAGCATGCAGTGTATTTCAGCATTTCAGCACAGCATAGTGCTACAATGGCATTGTACTGTTCTGTGCCCATAGAATTTAATAAACATGTCACATTTAAAGTAGGCAAAACATCCTCCTCTCTCTATCTTCTTAAAAGGAGAACTATGAGGCGAGTACAAAATGTATTGGTTTCACTGTTTGGTAGAGATCTACCATGTATGGTTTCAACACGTACCTTAAATTTCATCATACTGGGCGATATACATTTCTTGTTGAATGATAAACAATGCTTTTGGTTTTCTTTTAAATGGTGACATTTTTTTACACATTTAACATTTCAATAAAGTTCCAAAAAAAAGAAAAGAAAAAAGTAAAAAAACAGTGTGATGGATCACGATCGTTAGCACTGTGGCGGGCCATGTGCACCAGCAGCTGTGCGTTGTGGGCCGACACAGAAAATAAATGGGCCCATAGAAAATAAGATTTGGCTTTCACAAATAATTTTCAATAACACATGAAAAAGTTGCGCAAAACCTAAAAGACAATTATCAAAACTGAATAAGGGATTATGTAAATGAAGCTGAGATTCAGACGAGTCACAAGCAGTATGCTTTTAGATGCTCCTAAGATGCTCAGCGTTAAAAGCTTCTTTTATTAATGAAGGGCCTCTGGCTTTTAGAATGTTAGAATTGACCGTCAGCACTCAACACGGAGCAAAAATAAATAAATCTGCTTTTTTTTTTTTTTTTTCCAATGACCCTTAATCCTGTCGTAATCACTGGCCAGCTGATTGATATATTTGTGTAATTTTTAGCTAGGGTTCCCAATCAGCAACCGACTTCCTAAACTACATTTGATATATTTTATATATTGCAGCTTATCAGTCCTTGGTGACTGCATAAGGTTTTCTTATATCAAGTTTATTTTTTCAACAAGTAAATCATACAAATAACACATTTCTTGTGAAGTTTTAATTCTTATTAACCAGTTGACATCCGCGGTGTTAAACCCCCTTCCCATCCAGGCCATTTTTCAGTATTCAGCGCTGCTGTACTTTAACTGACATTTATTCCGTCATGCAGCTCTGTACTGAAATGAATTTTATACCCTTTTTTGGGGACAGATAGAGCTTTCTTTTGGTGGTATTTATTCACCACTGGGGGTTTTATTTTTTTACTATATTAAGGAAAAATTACCGAAATTTTTAAAAAAAACAATGCCGTCTGGAGACGGCAACCCGCAGATGCTGCAGTGCCGTCCGTCCGTTTTTTTACTACGGGCGGACGGCAGGAGGTTAACTGGCACACACACAAAACATGTTTATATTTAAACCTCAGATAAAACCCTGTGCATGCACCTTCAGACCTCCAATCATCCCTAAATCCTGAATCTTCAGACCTCCAATCATCCCCAGTGCATGCACCTTCAGACCGATTCCTGCACCTTCAGATCTCCAATCATCCTCAATTTCTGCACCTTCAGACCTCCAATCATCCCCAAATCCTGCATCTTCAGACCTCCAATCATCCCCAATTCCTGCACCTTCAGACTTCCAATCATCCCCAAATCTTTTCTGTCCATACATTACTATGGGAAGAAAAAACAGTAGTTGCGGTTCCTGGGAGCAGCAAAAACAGGTGTATTATACATAATATGCCTGTATGCATGAGCTCTTACAAGCCTTGATTTACACCTGGGTGTCAGCATTTTCAGGTGTTTATTTTTAAAGAGTTTGAGTGTTTTTACGTGCGTATATGTGCACTTGAATGTTTTGCAATCGTTCAGCTTCAGGGGCTTTTCTTTTAGGCCCAATGGTAAGCAGTAGCATCTGCGACATCATGCAAAAACGCCCAGAAACCACTTGACACACGTTTTAAGGCATTTCTGTTGTAGTCTACGAGGACAATAAAGTTCAGCGCTACCTAAAATGAAGCTCATGTACTTTTTTAAACTAAAAGGTGTTTTGCTACAAGCGACAGGATGCTCAGGTGTACACAGCAGCCAATAAATGGAATACCTTGCGTTGAGTGTTTTGTAGCTTTGAACTACCAATGCCTAGGTGTAAAAGAGGTAGAGCTCCAGCTAACGATTATTTTCAAATCGGTTAGCCGATTAGTAAGTTCGATTAATCGGATAAAATTTAAAAAAAAAAATGGCTCCAGTGATGGACTACTAGTTTGTATTGAGATTGTAGTCCATCACAGGAGCAAGCTTGGAGCTGTGGAAGTAAAAAAGAAAAAAAAAAAAAAAGTGTGGTGTGCAATATAGTGAAATTAAAAGTGTAAAATTATACAGTAATTAATGGAGAATGACACCGGCTATAGAGGACTACAAAACCCAGCAATAGTACATTATACAGCGCAATGCAGAATGCCAACAGTGGCAAGCGTGTGGTGGGGAGAAGGTGTGGCGCGCAGCGTGTGTGGAGCCGTGGACAGGGCCAACCAATCGGAAGCCGATTAATCGATGATTGAAAAAGTTGACAACTTTTTCAATAAATCGATTATAATCGATTATGTCGATTAGTTGTTGCAGCCCTAAAAAGAGGCCTTAAACCCCTCCACACAGAACTTTTGCGTGTTGGGAGTTATAGTGTAAAAGCAATTGCTCACCGTTGTATGATGCATGGTGAGCAGGCAGTGGTCAGCATGGGCATCAATTGTATTTTGGATGCTTTTCCACTGCTGCATGGATAATAGGAACAAGTATATAGCATTCATATTGAGGATTTTTTAGGGTAGCTTTGCTTTGTGTCTGGAGTTCAGCTTTAACATGCTGGATTGAAAACCTCACAGTCTAAAGGAAAAGCAAAACTGCTGGACTCGAAGGCCCTATTCATACCTATGGGTTTGTATTATTGTGAGCAGGAACCATGCCACCACTTTCAACATACACTATACAAGCATTTTTTTGTGCAAACATTAATTTACAATGATCCCTATAAACTGTACTATCCTGTTATAACTTCAGCATTGTAATAGGTATACATACTGGAGTTGTTTCTGATAATACAATCAAAGCTTACATGAAAAAATCCCTGTTCTGTAGGGAGTGATGCCTTCTGTCTGCCCATCACTTTCATCAACTTCCTGGATTCCCAGTGTGCTTTACGTATTTTTCCCTGCTGCTTGATGTGATGTAATCTTGATTTCTCAAGTCTACATAGCCCATCATGCATTGCTTCTAGCAAACAATGATAATGTTGCATTGTTCAGACACTGAGTTGTAGTTCAGAAAGCATGCTCTGTGAGACTGTGAACGTTCATATTCACAGAACTGAGTGAAACTGTGTCAGTGCATTGAGAAAGTACATCCTAAGGGCATCTTCAATAAGTACGTTTACAAACTTCTAGATTAATATGGTTATTAGGAGAGGGATAGAACTTAGTTTTTGGATCATAGAAATTCTTTAACATGGGCCCACGTTCCTTTTTTTGATGTATAGATGTGCATTGGGGGCATACAGGAAAAGTATGGGTGTACACAAAAACATATGGATACCATGAAGACACACATTAGAATGTGCTCTAAAAACAAACACAGAGAGGGGGATTTATCAAAACTGGAACCAATCATCTTCATTTTCAATGCTTAATAAAACAAACTGAAGAGAGAAGCTGATTGGTTACTATGGACAAATGCTCCAGTTTTAGTAAGATCTCCCCAGAAAAGGGCTATCCAGATCTAAATATATTGCAATTTACCACCAGAATGAGTGAATGGCACCGTAGCCACACCCTCCGGCCGCAATGCGATCTGCCGCACGGGATTGCAACGCACATTATGCCTGCGGTACGTTGCGAACAAAATAGTGCTTGCAGCATTTTGTTCAGACCGGACCTCAGGCATAATGTGCCTTGCGATCCCGTGCGGTCGGCCAGAGGGAGTGGCTATGGTGCCATTCACTTCAATGGACCGCCACACCCTCTTCTGCCCACAAAAAAGTGAGCCGGCCGCAATGCGAGGCAGTGCGTTCTGGCCAAAATCGGGCTGGAACGCACTGCATCTGGTGTGAACGTGGCCTAAAAAGGGGGCTGTCATATATACAGACATCCCAACCTGCAAAACCTTATTTCAGGGAGGTGCCCTTCTCATTTCAGGGAGGTACCTTCTGTTTTTTTTATTTTGACAGCGGCAGTCGGCCACCGTCAGAATAAAAAACCCTACATACCACGGGAATGAATAGCTAGGCTGCTATTGGTTATTTCAAATTGCAATAGCCAATAGCAGGCTTGCTCTTGTACCCACCCACTGCTGCTGTCAATCAGCAGAGGAGCACCTCAGGTCCACCTCTGCCGATTGACAGCAGCAGCATATACAGGTAAAACTCGAATAATTAGAATATCGTGCAAAAGTAATTGCAGTAAGTGCTGCAAAAGGGGCCCAAACCAAGTACTGAGTACATATGCCTGCTTGTACTTTTCAGAGGTCCGATATTGTTCTATGTACAATCCTTGTTTTATTGATTGCATGTAATATTCTACTTTTTTGAGGTTGTGGATTTGGGGTTCTTGGGGTTTTCATGAGCTGTAAGCCATAATCATCACAATTATGACAAATCACGGCTTGAATTATCTTGCTTTGCATGTAATGAGTCTATCTCATATATTAGTTTCACCTTTTAAGTTGCATTAGTGAAATAAATGAACTTTGCACGATATTCTAATTATTCGAGTTTCACCTGTAA
>NW_017306365.1:1788298-1792348 GCF_000935625.1 Nanorana parkeri
TATATATATATACACACATACATACATACATACATACATACACACACACATAGTAGATATTATAGCATTTTATTATTATATTATTTATGTTATTATTAATGACATTATGTTTTTATTTTATTTGTGATTATTAACACTACAGCATATGACAAGAAATACGGTTACAGGCACCTTGCCTGTGCATTGTGTAAAGGCGGCTGTGCTCTTTATGTGAGATGGAGCTCCCCTCCACAGCTCAGCAAGCAGCCAACATTAGGAAGTATGCCACTCACCCTCCCTGCACCCTCCACAACCAGCAGACCCGGAAAGAATTCAATCCTTTCCGGGATAAAATGTCTCTCTTGCAGGCGTCCGGGAGCTGCTATCTAATAGCGGGACACTCCCGGAACGTCCGTGAGACTTGGGATGTCTGCATATATCAATAATAAATAAATCAATACTAGATGTTAAAACACTGCAAAAAAAAGGGAAAAGGCAATAGTAGCTATAAAAAATTTTTACAAAATCAGAGCCCTTGCAGCCGTTTTACTAGAGCAGAGGAGAGCAGATGAAGTGCCTGGAGAAGGCAGGCACCTCAGTCACCAGAGAAGGAGGGAGTTATGTAACATGCTTATGTAAAAGTGGAACTCCTCATAGTCTGACTGGGAAGCCATGTACCTTTACTTCCACACAGACTTGCCAAGGTTTCCGAAAACAATCACACACCGTACACATGGAACCGTAACTATACACATGGAACCGTAACTATTTTTTTTAGCCCTAATTCATTTTCACAGATTGTAAATCGAAAAAAAAAAAAAAATAAGGCCTTCATTACAGAAAAAATGCTGTTTAGTGAACTGTGGGATGGGAGCGGAGAGTTATTTTAACCTCCTTGTTTACACATTAATCTGCTATACATGAGACTCTTTCAAGGCCTACAGAAACCTTGAGTGTGCGAATGTGTGAGAACACTGGCGCTCCTTCATGACGGCTAGCTTGCATCAGAATAATTAACATATGTTCGGTCAGCATAATGACAAAGGCATACAGGAAAAAAAATGCATTCTTCTGTACAGTTCAGTCACATCATATCTTATTTTAGGTGAAAGTAGAATTGAGGGCAAATGGTTGTTTTAGGTTTTGCACAGAGAAAGGCAAAGGGACACATATGGCAAACCCCCGTCAGCTCTTTTTTGCCATATGTGTCCCATTGGGGAGATTTCCCATCATTCTCTGTCTGATAGCCACAACAGATAGTGAGGAAATCCCTCCAAAGAGAGAATTCACTGGTGGTCAGCTGAGCAAGTGTCCCCTTTGGAAGATGTCCCTTCCTGTTCTGATGAAAACCCAAAATTAAATGGTTTTTTTTTTTACTTTCAGCAATAACAGGCAGAAGGACAAACAGAGGATGAAATTCTCTAAGGGGGACACAGACAGCAATAAGTAATCATCAGTAAGTGTGTGCCGCCCCAATAGGGACATAGAATATGAGATGCATAGCCTCAGTTAATATTAGCATTGTTATATAGGTTAGAATTTATATAGTGTGATTTGCCTAACTATTTTCTCATAGCTAAATTCATGTGTTATCCTATGCTGCCATCTAGTGGCCTTTTGTTGTAACAAACATGTTTTCTGTAATTATTCCTCATGTGACGATGTATTTCCCCCTAGTGTACGCCCCTTCCTTCTTCCTGTGTGCAGTACTTCCTGTGTCATGGCCACAGTTAGAAGCCACATGTAACAAGGACACACATCTAATCTGCACAGTACGTAGGAAAGGCATCATTTTCTGACCGCATAATACTATAACCATTCATCTGCTGTTCCTATCATCTGCTGTAATCCTGATGTAAAGAATAAACACCTCTTTTGAATGAATCGGTATTGACGAGTTCAGCTATCTGACGAGGATTGTCCGCAGTGAGTATATCTGCTTATACAGGCCAGGCATAGAGGTCTCAGCAAGGGATATATTTCGCTATCACAACAATCGGAGTCAGAATAAAGTGCTTTTTCTTTAGGGATGTGTTGGACTAGGACAATATCCTCATTGAGATGGAAGTCAGAGACTACCTTAGGCTGGGTTCCCACCTAGGCGGTTTTCCGCGCTTTCGTACTCGCGGAAAACCGCTCAAGCAGGGAAATGCCATTATTTTCAATGTGTATGGTTCCCATCTGTGCGGTTTTCCGCGAGTACGAACGCCCAAAGAAGTACATGTACTTCTTTGGGGCGTTTTGGTCGGGCGGTTCCATTGGGATACAGCCAAGTAGAAGAAAGTCTTATGTGTACCAAAAGGAACAAGAGCTTCCGAAGAAGCATCCACAGAATCTTCAAAACTAAAAGTCTTGCGAACCAAATGAATAAGCTCAGAGACTAGTTCTTTCTTTTGCGGAAAAACTAGATGAAGTTTTGTCATCACTAGCAGTGAAGGTAATCTGCCGCCCCCATTTTCCCCATAGATGCAGAAGTGCCAGGGAAAACCTCTTCCTCTGTATAGGAATCAGAGGGTGACTGCGACGGTGGGGAGCACTTTTTAATTTGCCTTTTGGTAAAAATTTGCTCCACATGCAAAACAAAATCTTCTAAAGCAGAAGCTTTTCTATAGATACAGATGAACTCGGGGTACCAGAGCCCCCTAAAGAAGAACCCGAGAGTGAAGCAGGGGTCTGCAAGGAGTTACAGGTTGGAGAAATAGAGCATGACCCAGGGCATGGCAGGGATTACCCCCCATCTCCCCCCCCCCCCCCCACCCCCGCCGCCCTGCCGCCCGTACATGCTTCGGGTGAGCTGAGCCAATCACGACAGGCTTTGTATTCATTAATAAAGGCTTTGTATTCATTAATACAAAGCCTGCCGTGATTGGCTCAGCGCGGTATACTGTATGTAGCCGAAGCTACCCTACATACAGTATTACCGCACATCCATACCCGGCGTATAAGATGAAAAACTCATCTTATACGCCGGCAAATACGGTAAATGTGTAATAAACACACATGAGAAGCAGCATCACCTCAGAGGGCCACGTGTGAGGGAGGAGGGGGAAAGGATGATGGCATACTTCTCTGCCAGCCATATCACACATAGAAATGAGGGAGAAAAAAGTGCTCACCACACACACTTACCTGTCAGGTGAAGTGAAGTACTCCAAAGCACTGTCTCCCAAACAGAAAGTCTCCCACCAAGATGGGGGCCCTGTAAGCCTAGGGAAGATAGTGTGACAAACCAGCCCGTCGGTCATATGTATCTTGTCGCAGCCAATCTTGCTCTTTGACGCAGAGAACTGCGTGCACTCGATGGCTGCGCAAGGGAGACTACAAAGATCTATATTATCCAGTCTGTCACCCAGCTCAGCTGTTGATTGAAAATGAATGAAAAGTGAAGGGAAAAAAAAAGAAGAAGAAATAACATCCTACTAGGGATATAAAATAGGAGCAAAGATCCCCAGCAGGGAGATAGGTCTTTACTCCTAATCTACCTTGGATGAGGGTGTGGCCACCTGCAGGAGACATCCCAGAGTCAAGCTTCTTTTTTTTTTGTGCCTAGCGTCCAACTCCTGCAAGTGGCGGTATAACCCATCGGTACTTGGGTTGTCCTTCAACAAGCAAAAGAGAAAAAACTGTTTTGGCTTCAGATTCACTTTAAGCATTTATGGTCACTAACATAACAATCAGGTAACCTGTCAGACATTTAAAAAAAGAAAAAAAAAAAAAAAAGGAGTATAAAACTAAAAGTCCTGCCTAAGATCCAGTACAAGAAGGGATTTGATATTGCTTTAAGTAAATCAGAAAACCCTCTCCTGTGTGCCTCTCTGCTTTAGTTTCACATTGATACAGAGGCCTGACTTGGCCATCTGACACTTTCTGTCCTGTGAAAGCATGCTTGCAGTTTTTAAACAAAACCAGCCCAAACTGAGCTTATGCAGGAAGCTGAATATGCACTCTTTTTAACCCCTTAATTCTCAACTTGCGGGTCGTGACCCAAAAGTGGGTCGCGACCCCGTGTTCAGTGGGTCACCGCAAGCCTTCCACTTTTCTAGGCGAGAGGCTCCTCAGCCCCCCCCTAGC
>NW_017306365.1:1792671-1798407 GCF_000935625.1 Nanorana parkeri
CCTCCCTAGCGTAGCACTGGCAGTTCTCATGCCAAGCAGCCATTCAAGTGCCGAGTGTCAGCTTGAGGTGGAGTGGGATGGGGCTTTGGCTGCTAGGAGCTCTATCCATACGTGCATTGCTTACAGCTCCCTCACGTGTCTTGTAGGGGTGCCTAGGCCGGAGTGACGTTACATTCTGGCTCCCGGCAACTCTACAGGGCATGCAAGGGAGCTGCACCAGCAATACACATATGGATGAAGCTCCATCACAGCAGAGCAGTCCACACTGGACCCCTGGCTGAGGATCCACTCCAGTTCTCATAAAAAAGGGAGACTGGGTGGATCTTAAAAAAAGAAAAAAACATTTGGAGTATGTATGTGTGTGAGATTGTGTATGTCGGTCAGTGTTTTTAAGGGACCTTTCACACTAGTACAGTGCATTAATGGCACAGTCCTGTGCGATTAACGCACTGTTCCACGCAAAATCGCACCTACTGCGAATTCTGGTGTGGAAGGTGTGCTGCTTTGCCATTCATTTGAATGGCACCCCAAACGTACCTTCCTCCCACAGTTCGATTGCCTGCACCGGAACGCTCGGTACTGCAATGCCGTGCATTCCAGTGTGGTGCGACTTGGGTCATGAGTTTATGACCAAGGACAAATGTGGGTCCTGAGGTTGCACAGGTTGAGAACCACTGCATTAACACAAAAGATTAAAAAAAAAAAGAAATCCTGTGTCCTCATTCACACGGTCGCAGAGACCTATACAGAGAAAAAGAGGCATTTGTTTATGAAGCCAGGAAACGCCCGGGAGTCACGGGTTGCATTCAGCTGCCGGTACAAATCAATGAGAGGATGTGGCTGTATGCTGGTAAATGCAAATTCAAGAATGTAAAGCCCTGCTCTATGTCTTCTTTTTTTAGTTAGCGAATTACACAAAGATACATTGCATTTTTTTCTCCTCACAGTAGAGAAGGATACAGGAGAGGCATCTCTTAGGCCCCTTCAGTTCCGATCCGCAGATGATCCATGCACAGTTGTGACATCCGTATGGTTTTTATTTTTCCGTCTTGCAATGGAGGAAAAAAAAAATAATATGACCAAATCCATGTAGGTCTATGAGGAAATCATCTAACGTGTGTCCTTTTTACATCAGATTACCCCCGATCCGACACGGTAAGGTCTGTCAGAATGGAACTCTGATATGGACGCCTGCCCGTTTAGATCCGGTTGCTCAGACTAGCATTGGACTTTTGCTTAGATCTGCCTGAAAGAAAGGACAGGCGGACCCCATCAGAATGCATATGTGAAAGGGGGCTTACTAGTGATCACTGTGATTGGAGGTGCCAGCTCGGTCTTCATGCAGGGGATGTGCGATAGAACACACTTCCAGCACAAACAAAAAGGTATGCATACAAGGCAGCATGGCATAAGGCCCAGTCTGTGCTGCGACATATATGCTTTCAGCCAGCGGGAAGGGGTTAAAGGCCAAGCTTTTATACCAGGTTTTATGTTACAGCCATATTCACGGTGCAACATAAAACATGGTCACATCGCTACCTTCCACCAACTCTCTCCTCCCCCCTAACTTACCTGAATTGCTGGGTTCTTCTCACGAGTTGCAGCTATTTTTTAAAAACAATTGGCGCAGCTGTGCATGGCTCCGCCCACAGCCAAATCATTCACTTCTAGTTCATAATGGAATACATAGGGCAGTAACGTCGGTACACTTGTAGTCCACCGACAATTCCTCCCATGGATGGGAGGGGCAGTCTGCAGGAACCAGAGCATTGCACATGAGATCCATTGATCACAGATTAAATGCTTTAGTGCCGCCAATGCAAAAAAAAAAAAAATGTTCTTCTATGAATATGTGTGCCTTTATTATTATTATTTATTTTTTAAAAGATGGACTTTACCTTTAAAGTGTATCTAAACCGAAGAACGCAAATTTCAAATATTGCAGTTTACTAGTCCTTATATGTGCAGGCTGCGTTAGTTTTCTTTGTCACCCCTTTTTCCCTTTAGTTTTACCTGGTGGTCCAGCCGATAACACGGAACTTAATTCCCTTGGCCTCCAAGACTCTGCTTTCTCATGGTTCATCTACCTATCTCAGCGCACTTTCAGGGTCACCTATAATTCTACCTCCTCCTCTCCTCTTCCTCTTTCCGTGGGGGTCCCCAAAGGGTCTGTCCTTGGGCCCCTTCTATTCTCTATCTACACTTCTTCCCTGGGTCAATTGATGGCTTCCAATACCATCTTTATACCGATGACTCCCAAATCTATCTCTCCACTCCTCAACTCACCCCCTCTGTCTCTGCACGTATCTCAAATCTACTCAGTGACATCTCAGCATTGATGTCACACCACTGCCTCAAACTCAATCTGTTCCTTCCCCCAACTTCCCCATCACTATCAACAACACTACGATCAACCCTTCCCATCAAGCCAGGGTACTCGGTGTAATCCTTGACTCGGAGCTCTCCTTTCAGCCCCACATCCAATCACTATCCAAATCTTGCCGACTCAACCTCCATAACATTTCCAATATACGCCCCTTTTTAACAAGCGAAACCACAAAGCTTCTAATTCACTCCCTTGTAATCTCTCGTCTCGACTACTGCAACTCCCTCCTTGTTGGCCTACCACTAAGCAGGCTATCCCCCCTTAAGTCCATCATGAATGCTGCTGCCAGACTCATCCATCTTACCAACCATTCAGTGTCTGCCGCCCCCCTCTGCCAATCCCTCCACTGGCTCCCACTTGCCCAACGAATAAAATTCAAAATACCAACAACAACATACAAAGCCATCTACAACTCTGCCCCAACCAAATCACTGACCTCATCTCAAAATATCACCCAAACCGTCCTCTCCGTTCCTCTCAAGACCTTCTGCTCTCTAGCTCTCTCATTACCTCCTCCCATGCTCGCCTCGGGGACTTCTCCAGAGTGTCCCTCATCCTCTGGAACTCCTTACCCCAATCTGTCCGCCTATCTCCTACGCTGCCCACCTTCAGGCGATCCCTAAAAACCCCTTTTCTTCAGGAGAAGCCTACTCATCTCAACATTACTGGCTTTACTTCCTCCAATAACTCAATCCAAACAATTATTACCTTTTCTATCACTTGCCCCTCCTACTAGATTGTAAGCTCTCATGTGCAGGGCCCTCATAACCCCATTGTTCTGAAACTGTATTGTACTGTAAATTGTATTGCAACTGTACTGTCTCCACTATTTTGTAAAGCGCTGAGCAAATTGTTGGCGTTATATAAATCCTGTATAACAACAACAACAACAACAACAACAACAACAGAGACTGCAGTCACTGTTCGGGTATTCTGGCAGTTGTGGGCACCAGCTGTCAGAATACAAGAGCTGGCAGGACAGATTCCTCCATCCATGCCATGTGGCACAGATCAGGAAATCAAGTGACTTCTCTTACATGTGAAATCTTTATGTGTATGGCCAAATTACAATACTCATCTTTGGTAAAGACATTTGCCAAGACCCTCCCACTTATAAGTCTGTTTGATTACGTTAATGCAATGGGCTCTTGCAGTATCTACAGAACAGGAACAGGTGAGAACCCTGGTCATACACTATACATAATTGAATACAATATACTGCTTTAAAGTAATAGGCTTGTAGGAATACAATATTGATTACTCTCTTATCAAATGTAGCTGGCTTGTAACTTTAGACACACCATAAATGTTCTATGTGAAAGGTAAGGCGTATATATGTAAAGACAGGCATGCAAAAGGTTAATGTCCCCACATCAAGTCTACCCAGATAGCATGCCTCTTGCTTTATAAACCAGAACCAGGCACACAGGTCACCTTGTGATCTTGGACTCAAGCCAAATAGAAGACCTTTCATCATCTGGAAAGCTTATTTTGATTCAAAGACTGGCAGCAGGCAGCGAGAATGTGAGTGGTATGGGCCCAGCCATACAGTGCAGATGGTAAAGCTGGAAGAACGGCAGACCACAGACTAGTCCCAACAGGATCAACATTCTACACTCCAGGAATGTTTCACTATACACAAATCAACAGTTTTCTCCAAACATTTCACCACATGCCTTACAGCAGTGTTGGTCAACTTTCCTCACATCGAGGGCCCAAAGTGTGGCCCCTGACATCCCCAAGGGGCGCACATAATATTCAAAGCTGTGAGAGACTGCAGACTTGCAACAGGAGATGGTCAGAGGCTAACGGCATGCTACAGGAGATAATCAGAGACAGTGGGATATAGTCAGAGAATAAGGCCAGGCTACAAGTGATGATCAGAGACTGTAGGAGATGGTCAGAGACTACAGTTATCCCACAAGAGATGATCAGAGACTACAGGAGATGGTCAGAGACTACAGGAGATGGTCAGAGACTACAGGAGATGGTCAGAGACTACAGGAGATGGTCAGAGACTACAGGAGATGGTCAGAGACTACAGGCATACTACAAGAGATGATCAGAGGACTACAGGCATGCTACAAGAGGTGATCAGAGACTGTAGGAGATGGTCAGAGACTACAGTTATGCCACAAGGGATGATCAGAGACTACAGGCATACTACAAGAGATGATCAGAGACTGGAGGAGATGGTCAGAGACTACAGGCATGCTACAAGAGATGATCAGAGACTGGAGGAGATGGTCAGAGACTACAGGCATACTACAAGAGATGGTCAAAAACTAAAAAGGCATGCTACATAAGATGATCAGAGATTGAAAGAGAGGGTCAGCAACTACAGACATGCTACAAGAGATGATCATAGCCTGCAGGCATGCTACAAGAGATAATCAGAGACTGAAGGAGATGGTCAGTGACTACGGACATGCTACAAAAGATGATCAGTGACTAAGAGCATGCTACACCAGATTTCCAGAGACTGAACATGCTATAGGAGTTGTTAGAGACTGGAGACGTAGTTCAGCAGACACACTACATAAGACTGCTAGAGATCCCTGCTATTACAGCCCCTTTACTAAGCAACACTTCCACATTTGCGCTCCCTATAGCCCACTAAAAAAATACTTATGTCAAATTTGTCATTTCTCTCAGCAAGATCCATTCTAAAAGATCAGAGAGGAAAAAAAAAAAAGAAGTCAGGAATAGACAAACACAGGAAAAGAAAGAGCATGTGAAACAAATGAAGTAACCATATAAAACTACAAGATCCCATTTTAGGAATCTTTTCCCTCACTGGTCTGAATAAACACCTAGACAAGGGAAAAACAGACTACACTCAGCAAAGGCCACCAGGTTTCTACAGCAAGCAAGGAGAAAACACTTGCAGGACATTTGGCAGCAATATATAAATATATATTGCATGGGGGTAATAACATTGAAAGTGTGTGAGGTTGTCAGTAAACAAAGACCACAGCAGATAAAGGGGGGAGGTGATAAGATTGAATAGGCCAGGCTGGTTTTTTGTTCCCATTACTGGCTCCAGAGATGTGTGCTGAGCATGCATGTCTGTGTGACTGATGGCAGGACGTCCCTTCCCTAGAACCAGGAGACTTTGTATCCACGCAGCTCACTTACCTCATTTCACATACACCATCTGTATTTATCTGTTCTACACACTACTGAAACCATTATTTGTAATAAGAACATGAGACAACTACACATGCAGACATCTCAACTCTCCCGGACGCTCCGGGAGTCTCCGCTATTAGATAGCGGCTCCCGGCCGCCCGGGAGAGAAACATTTTCTCCCGGAAAGGTTTAATCTGCTCTATCAAGCAGATTAAACC
>NW_017306365.1:1798877-1810551 GCF_000935625.1 Nanorana parkeri
TTTTGTATTCTGACAGTTGGTTGTCAGAATAAAAAAAAAAAAAAAAGCATACGATTGCATAGCTAGATTCCTATTGGCTATTGCACTTTGCAATAGCAGGGGGGGCACCTCCCGGAAATGAGGGGGACACCTCCCCTGAGTGCTTCTTTCAGGTTGGGATCCCTGCACATGTATACTACTACGTGAGGAGACCTGGACAAATCTTTACAAAATTCAACAGCGGCCATACATACGGTAACATACTCACTCCCCTCCCGCACTCTAAAACTGCAATATATGGGACTCTCATAATGCCTCATAGGCACCGTCATATATCACACACAGCTTGTTTCCCCCTATGTATAGTTCACTCCCTTTTCCCTCAAATTAGAAGGGCAGTTTTCTTAACGGATGTGAAAACTGTACATTGGTTACATGTATTTATATAGCACCAACTATTTACACAGCGCTTTACCAGGCACCCCCAGTGCTGCAAGACAGAAGCACTAATCACTAAGCCACTGTGCTGTCCATGTACTACAGAAAGGGGTAAAAAAAATACCAAGGCCCCATTCACACTGAGCGATTTATCGTGCGATTTTTGCAGCGATATCGCTCATATTTCCACACGATATCGCTCTATGTAGCTTCTCCAATCCATTTCAATGGAGCCGTTCACCTCTCGTCGCTCAATATCGCTTGTAGCTCGTCGCTCCTACATGACCCTTTTTTCGAGCGATATCGCTTCTGATTGCATATAGCCCAATAGGAACAAGTTGCTCAATATCGCTCATATAAAATCGCGCGATTTTCATGTCGCTCAGTGTGAATGAGGCCTAAGAGGGGAATTTAATCAAACCTGGAGCAGATGAAATCTGGAGCAGCTGTGCATGGCAACCAATCAGCATCCACCTTTCATTTTCAAATCTTACCTGGACAAACTGAACAGAGAAGCCGACTGGTTGCCATGGGCAACGGCTCCAGATTTGGTCTGCTCCAGTTTTGATAAATTCCCCTATATGTGTATGATACAAGCAGTTTCTATACAGTGGGAAGCATTAGGGGAATGGCACATATAGCTATTTGGGGGGGATGGGGGTGAAATGTATCCATGGTTGGTGTTGTGATTTGTTAGATTTCGGAAGGATTTGTCAAGGCATCCCACCATTGCAGCTATATATAAAATTCTCTTTTCTTTCTTCATCCATTGAGAGCAGTGATTACTGTACCTGCAGATCAAGACTGACAGCAACAATGAAGGCCACATAACTGTTGGATTAGGGGCCCATTTACAGCTGTGTGCTGCATTAAATGCAGTCATGGGTTTGCATGCAAGGTGTTAAGGCAGCCCATTCATTCAAATGGCCTAACACACCAAAAAATGTCTATGCACTATTTTTAGCTACACAGTGCACTATAACCCATAGTAGTACATTACAGTGCTGCAGGTGTATAGCTAAGGTGCACTGGCCTCATGTAATCATTGAAGGTCACAAACTACTAAAAGAAGGAAGCCCAGCCATAGGCAAACCTCTGAACTATCACTTTCTCAAACAATTCATCCCCACACAGCTACCTCCTCATGTATCACCTCCCCTTCCCTTTTAGATTGTAAGCCCTCAGGGGTAGGGCCCTCCATACCATCTTATCTTGAATTGTGATGTGATTGTAATGTCTTCCTTATATTGGAAAGCGCTGCGCAAACTGTTGGCGCTATATAAATCCTGTATAATAAGAATAATAATAATAATGTCAGCTGAGTCATGCCCCTTGCCCCACCGATGAGAGTTGAGGAAGCTAATGGTGGAAAACAAAAAACACATCTATAGGGATCCTTGATACTATTTTCACTCTTGGTGCTGATCTGGAGGTATGTGATCTCTGCAGCTAAACATATGAAAGCTTTGTCTGCTCCTAGCAGTGTGTAAACTACACTGAAGCACAGATATCACAATTCATGACTCCTTAGGCTGATGACTGACTAAACCTGTATGTGGTGTACTACTAATTAGTGATTACTTGTTTTCAGTCCTTATCTGCAGATACAGTGCATATGCTGAGCAATGTGAGGACATCACTCAAAGCACAGGGGAAGAAAAGCAGGGACCCCAACCTGAAAGAAGCACTTTCAGGGAGGTGTCCCTCTCATTTCCGGGAGGTGCTCTCCCCCCCCCATCCACGGAGGAGAGGTTAGGGGGGCTGGGAGAGAGCACCCCCCTGAAATGATGGCAGACAGCAAAGAAGCTATTGCTTCCTGTGCTATCTGCAGGCTTTTTTTTTTTTTTTTGCAGTCGTTAGAGTTAAAAAAAAAAAAAAAGGCATACGATTGCATAGCTAGATTCCTATTGGCTATTGCACTTTGCAATAGCCAATAGGAAACTAGGTAATGCACCCGCCCACTGCTGCTTTCAATCAGCAGAAGAGGACCTGATAGAAAAATTCAGGTCCCCCTCTGCTGATTGACCGCAGCAGTGGGCAGGTGCATTAGCTAGTTTGCTATTGGCTATTGCAGAGTGCAATAGCCAATAGGAATCTAGCTATGCAATCGTATGCCTTTTTTTTTTCTTTTCTGACTGACGGTCGGGCCGCGGCTCCCGATGTCAGAAAAGAAAAAAAAAAAACGATCGCAGGGAAAGGTTTAATCTGCTTGATAGAGCAGATTAAACCTTTCCGGGAGAAAATGTTTCTCTCCCGGGCGGCCGGGAGCCGCTATCTAATAGCGGGAGACTCCCGGAGCTTCCGGGAGAGTTGAGATGTCTGGAAAAGGTAGATATAGGATGGAATATTATCAAACTTAGTTGATATTGTGTACTAATGGTAAAGCTAAGAACTTAAAAGTACAGCTATCCTTTTAGGGCCAGTTCACACCATAAACCGTAAACACTGTATCACATTCCGGACAGCTTCCTGCATTCAGGGGCGTGGCGGTGCATTGAAGTCAATGGCACCGCAGCCACGCCCCCCCCCCTCGTTCGATCATCGGCACCAGAACCTGTGGCACATCAGTGCCTGCTTTCCAGTCCAGTGTGATCTGAGAAAATAGTGCATCTGAGTTGCAGCATTTTTACAGATCACACTGGACCGGAATGCAGGCTTTCGCGTTCTGGTGCAGGCGATCGCACTGCTGGCAGGGGGTGTGGCTGCAGTGCCATTGATTTCAATGCACCGTCATGTCCCCTCCTGCCCCATAACACAGAAAGCCGGTCAAGATGCGATACAGTGCGTTCCAGCAGCTGACCCCTCTGGAACACACTGTTTATGGTGTGAACCGGCCCTTAGTCCTAATGTGACCCTTTCAGAAAACCAGGTGCAACTAATCACATTAGGTCACACACGTTAAAAGCCTACCCAGATGGTCAACCATTTTGTATCCTATATAGAAAGTTACAGATGTGACCCGATTGCATACTATTGGAATTTTTTTGTGTTCCAGTTTAAACCAGAACTCCGGACATCATTTTTATTAACATTTGCGGTGTGGCTACCCCTGCACTGCAAGGCTTAAAGCAGACCTTTGCCCATATCTTTAAAATAACAACAAATACACATGTAGAAATGTTTAGTAGTGACAATCTACAATCACATACTTCTAGATAATTGCCGGCTTTGTATTCTGTGCATACCTTATTTTACTGTTTCTCCCCAGTCATCTCAGAGTGGCCAGTTTGACTAAGATTGCCAGATCTCCCTCTCTTTCCTGGAACTCTGGGACATGTGACTAGGACATGTGACCATGCACATCATCTCGGGGGATGAAAATACCTTTCCCTGAGATCTCATGAGATTACAGATGAGATTTCCCAGCAATGCTCTGCTGATGTAACCTTCGCAGGATGCAACACTAGGGCACATACATTATTTGCTCCAAAAGTGGACCAGGAAGTCGATGAACTCTATTTGTAAAAGGTGCCCATACACCTGCCGATTATCGTACGATAATCGCGAGAAATCCCGTGATCGTACCATAATTGCCAGGTGTGTGGAAGGCGTGCGACCGTTTCTACTGCACGGTCGCACGTATTTTGTCTTACGAGCATGTTTGAAAACCCGACGAAAATCGTACGATTTTTGGCGGGTTTGTGGCGTGCTCGTCAGACAAATGCCGCACGTGCCGATGTGCGCAAGCGCACACTGCCCGTTCAGCATTGCAGTCATCAGAGGCCCGCCCCTCAGCAGGACGGGCTTGCGATGATCGCCAGTACGATCTGCCTGTCTAAGATGGGCAGACCGTACCTTTTTTAAATTACCTTACAACCTTCGCAAGACGAAAGTTTTGCGATGGTTGTAAAGTGTGTGGCCAGCTTAAGTAAATGAAAAACAAGTTTAACTAATAAATGCAAGATGATTTTAAATCAGCGATTTTCAGTGAGAGGGGGCAAAGGTCCACTTTAAGTGCTCATTTTTGTCTAGCTGGAAAAACAAGTCATACCTACCCAATCCTTCGAGCCGGCTTGCTCTCTGAAGCGTCTCTCCCCCTCCGCTGCAGCGACATATGGCCCCACGTTCTATACACAGTGTAAAGCACGTAATGATGCTGAGAGACGTACCATCGCTACAGCAGAAGAGGAAAGAAACTGGAGGGAGCACTGTAACAGCTATCTGGCTCCAAGGTTCGGGCGAGTAGGACTGTCATTTTTGAACCTAGACAAAAATGAGGACTTAACCCTTGCAGTGCATGGTAGCCCCACTGCATGGGTTAATAAAAACGATCCTCTGCGTTCTGCTTTAATGAATTCATCCTTCAAAATGCCAAATGTAGGTCACGTCTAACAACTTGTTTTATATACACAAACTGTATATATTCAGGCCGTGTATGCGTGTGTTTATATATTATACACACACACACACACACACACCTTTTAGTATAAAGTATGCATGCAGAGGACAGACCCAGTTATATGCAAAAAACAGATTAGTGGTTGGATAAAAATGGAAGGGCTCGTACACATGGCTGTAATTAATGGAGTGTGATATAATGTGTATGTATACTATATGTGTGTACAGTTTTCACGATAAAGGTAAAAATATTCCAAGGTGATTTGCATTAGAACAGTAACCGTTATCGTGCTGTGAACTATCTTTAGAAAACCAGTGCATGATCATTTGCATTCTACAGACAGAAGGGGATCTGACAGCTGGGGAAATGACATTTTCCTCTCATCAAAACTGCATGAAGAGAATCTATAATTCTACAGGCACAATAGCAGTCAGAGAAAAGAAGAAAAAAAAAAAATCAAATATTAGCTTCCTGTAGATTCAGACATTTGTCATGAACCACAAAAGGAACATTCATTCTTCTGCTGGAGAAATTTAAACGAACGGGCCACATTAAAGCATTGAACTGCAGACAAAAGACATACCAATACTAAAAACCATACTATATGGTGTGGCATTGGGTGGCAATACCACGGGGTTATGTTGCCTCAAAGTAACCCAGGATTCTCAGCCAGAGGGGCTGAGCGGCTCCAGGAAGCAATTGCTTGCATCAGGAAAGTGCTGGCTTTTCAGTCCTTTCCATGTTTTCTCGTTCATAGTTGGGATCCTGGAGCCGGGAGATTTCGTAGAGCTCTGGGTGGGACGAAATCTCCATACCTGGGTCCATGCTTTATTAGTGACCAGCACCCGTGTACAACCCTCATGAAGAGGGTGCTGGGATGTATTGAGGGCCCCACCTGTGAGTCAGGAGAACTCCACCCAGGAGTCAGAGTGGAGCACAGGGAGCTGCGGGTTTGTGAAACCTATTGTGCAGGTTAGCACGTTACTGAGGTTGCCTGGAGGTAACAGACAGTGGCCCTGAGGTTTGAGGCCGGAGCAGCAAGAGAAATCTGTTCCAGGACTGGGACACTGAGTGTGAGGGACAACTCGAGGATTGGTGAGCCCATATCTGTTATATGCTGCAGCAAGCTATTTTATGTTGGACTTCTTGATTGTCTGCCTTTTCAAAGAAAAATAAAGACTTTTTGTTAAACGCTGTGCGAGTGCTCTGTGAGCTCCCCAACATTACAATGCACACAGCCTTATAACATATACGTTTACTGTTACCGTACTGGAAAGAATTCATATTTAAATGAAGCGAATGCGTACAAAGATCAGGAGCGAATACAAAGCACAATGTATAGGCTCCGTTTCAGAAGGCAACAATGCAAATAAAATCCTATCAATAGGCATCAATCAAGAACCGATAACACCACAATTAAAGAAATAAAAATGTTAGGCTGGGCACACACCTTACAAACATCGCAAGACTTCTGTCTTGCGATGGTTGTAAGGTACTTAAAAAAACGTACGATCTGCCTATGTTGCATAGGCAGATCGTACTTGCGATGATCGCAAGCCACACCCCCTGAGGGGCGGGCTTCCGATGACCGCAATGACGAACGGGCAGTGTGCGCTTGCGCACACCGACCCGTACGGCTGTTAACGCACGGACATGCCACAAACCCGCCGAACATCGTACGATGCTCGGCGGGTTTTCGAACATGTCCGTAAGTTTAAAGTCGTGCGACCTTACAGTAGTAGAGGTCGCACGGCTTCCACACACCTTACGATCATCGTACGATCGCGGGATTTCCCGCGATTATCGTACGATAATCGTAAGGTGTGTGGGGACCCTTACAATGATAAAGTGTATACAAACTGCCAGGTAAATCCTGGATAGTGGACACTTACTTATGCCTTACCTGTTCTATTCAGCCAATTCGCTTGCCCAGGCAGCCAGGTTCTGACCTCAATTTGTCTACTGCAGTTAAAGCAATACAGCTTGGTCACGGACCACCCCAGCCTATAAATGGATAGTGAAAGATCAGGAACACAGTGATGAGGTCAATCCTGAACTCTCTACCCCCAGATCCCAATGCAGAGTGTAACGTAATAAAACATGGTTAACAGTGTCCCCAACTTCTCAGGTTCTCTCTAATTGTTGTCAATGGGGCTGGCTCCTGAATTCTATATTCATGCGTGCACCCCTCCTGGAAGCCTCCATTCACACTTGGGAAGCCTCCATTCACACTTGAACGTTGGCTTCTTTTGGTAGTTCTGCATGCCTTTTGTGCACATTTGTATGTGCGTATTTCAGGGTTGAGTGTTTTTGTTTTAGCCATTGTAAAGTAATTACTAAGAGGAGGAAGTACTAAATTGCACAATACATCTGGGGTGCGGAATACCAATCGCATGACAGGAGCCGGGCAGGTGTTTTTATTTCTACATTTAGCCCTGCTTTGGGCAAGCAGGGCTAAATGTAGAGCAGGCGAAGCCGCCGCTCGTCATGTACAAGTGATCTGGGTGGCTGTACAGCCGCCCAGATCACTTGTATAGCAGGCTGTTTGTCTGTCAACACTGCCCCCAGCTTGTGGTTTCCAGGTCCACAGGCCATGGCAATGATTTCAGGATGGAGAGCGGGGAGCACACCGGAGAACGTCTGTTCTCCGATCTGCTCTGTGTGATCAGTGAGACAGGAGCGCTGTGCTCACAGCACTTCCTGCTCATAGCTGTCACGTGTGGGGCTGTACAGAAGATTGAGCACAGTGTTGTGCTCGATCTTCTGTCTTTGAGGGCAGGCTTCATAAAGAGAACCTGTCACCTCCAAGCGCTATCGCACAGGGGATTGTTAGCCCTTTGTGTGATAGCAATAAAGTTAAGTGAAAACTTTTTTTTAAAAGGTGATAGAAAAAAAAAAAAAAAAAAAATCAATAAAAATTACAAAAATAAAATGAAAACCAACCCCCCTACCCCCTCCGTCTGCATGCGAATAAATGCATGCGTAGGGCATTGCGCGCTGTGTGACATATTGTGGTAGCCCGGGCAGCAGCGCTCAATGGTCATTAAAGGGTAAGTTCACTTTCCCAAGTAATTCCAAACGGAATTACCCGCTTAAATCTGACCCGCCCCCCTCTCTCCCCCTTGCTGTTCTTACCTTTCTACGAACGCACCCCCCACCGGTACGTGCGTACTATCTGTATCCCATATTTATTGCCATCCAGCGCAGCCATGCGGCATGGTTAAAATTCTTTTTTGTGTCATGACAAGTAGATTGTCATGAGGGACAAGTAGATTGGGCGGCCGCTTTAGCCCTCGGAGAAGAAGTTTTGGTTTTTTTAAGTTTCAATGCACCTGATACATGTATTTTTCACATTCACATCTATTGGGGCAAAAAATGCGCAATCATGCCCCAAAGAAGTTCCTGCACTTTTTTTTGAGCTTAAGCAACAGCATATCACTCAGATGTCAATGGGCACAATCGAATAAAATGAATATCTGAGTGTCAAGGGTTGAAGCGCATCTGGAAATCCATAGTGTGACTAAAGGTGCCCACACACCTTGTGATAATCGTACGATAATCGCGGGAAATCCCGCGATCGTACGATTATCGCAAGGTGTGTGGAAGGCGTGCGACCGTTTCTACTGTATGGTCGCACGACTTTTGTCTTTCGAGCATGTTCGAAAACCAGCCGAGAATCGTACGATTTTCGGCTGGTTTGTAGCACACTGCCCGTTCAGCATTGCGGTCATCGGAAGCCCGCCCCTCTGCGGGGCGGGCTTGCAATGATCGCAAGTACGATCTGCCTGTCTAAGATGGGCAGACCGTACCTTTTTTAAATTACCTTACAACCTTCGCAAGACGAAAGTTTTGCGATGGTTGTAAAGTGTGTGGCCAGCTTTACATAGGGGTCTATTCATAAAAGATGACTGAATCACCAGCACATTCACCTGCCTTGATTAGCTCACATTGTAAAATTTTTTAAGGCCCCTTTCGAACGGTCCGATCAGTATGGGGAACCCTGCGCAGATCTCCTACTGATCAGAATGGGTGTCACCGTTGTGACATCCATGTCCGTCCACTTTTTAACTCCATCTTGTGATAGCTGGTATAAAAACCTGAAATGACTGGATCCATGTTGGCCTATGGGGAATCGGATGTAAACGGACGTAAAGTTGTAAAGTAAGTAGAAACTTGTTTTCATTTTTTATCTGTAATCAAAATGACAGCAAAAGTCAGTGCTCCATCTTTGGCCCCTTGCAAATAGGCAGTTCGATCAGGTCCGCCTGTCAGTTTTACAGGAGGACCCAAGCGAATGCCCAATGGTAAGCTGCCCATACACCTTACAACCATCGCACGACTTTCGTTGTGCGATCGTTGTGCGATTCCCCATAGGCAGATGGAGTCCGATCATTTTAGTTTTTTTCCTCCATCCCAAGGAGGAAAGCAAAAAAAAAAAAAAACTGGACAGACACAGCTGTGAAATCCCATCCATACTACTCCGATCAATGCATTAGCTCTGTGGCCATCACACCAGCAGCTGTGTTCTAATGCAGCTACTGATGTGAAAAAATATTCTCAACCCTTTCAGTGGGGCTATTCCTGCACTGCAAGGGTTAACTGCTCGTCGCGTTTGTCGTGCGATTTGCATTTTGCGCGATATCGCGCAAATGCTTGCATTGAAAAACATTGAATCGCGGCAAAATCCGCTCCAAAAAGGGTCCTGCTGTAGCGACACACGACCCGCGACAGCAGGACCCTTTGCCCCATTGCCAAGCATTGGAGAGCGATATCGCGGGAATTACCGTGCGATAAATCGCTCAGTGTGAACGGGGCCTAAAGCTGGAGAGTGACACAAGAATGCGGAAGTGATGTAATGCGTGCGCAGGCAGTCCTGGCAGGACATTTAAATACGCCCACTCAGATCTAGGGAACTCTCAGCCGGCCATAATCATACAATGGCCGGCCGGGAGGCGGTTAAAGTACAACTTCTGTATGACTATTTAAACAAGTATCTAATCGGGTTACTATGTGATACACAAGTCTTATAAAGTAAACAAACCATCTTTACATTCCCTGACTGAGTCAAATCCTCGTTCATTTGAATCTGACACACTCCCCTTCCCAGCTCACAGTGAAAGAGAATCAGCACCAGAGGCAGTGCTGCGATCCAGAAAGCAGTGAGCAGGACTAGGTGTGGCCAGGTGCTGATTGACAAACTACGGGCTTGTGAATCGGCATTGACAATGCTGACAGCCATGTCTCCTGCAACATCTTCTCCTCCCAGTGTAGAGCAAGCAGACACAGCCTCCATGAGAGTGGAAACTCTGCTCTGAATTAAAGAGCAGTGCAGCATCATTGCCACACCATCACAGACAGTTGAATGAGGTGGACTCCACTGGAAGGATTAAACAGATATTTGAAGGACTGTGTAAAGGGACGAAGAGGAAACTATAAGTGCAGCAGCAAACATTGTTTTTTTTTTTTTAAGGACAGGCCATAGATCTACTTCAAGGATGCACTGGAAAATTGGAAAAAGATGGTAACTGCATAAAATGTATAACCATCCATTGTAGCAGGGTGCACATGGGAAGGCTGACAACAATACAAAAACACAAAAAGATCCCCAGGACACCTGCCAGCTAGCCTGCAACAAAACAAATAGCCCTGTCTAACAGTATGCATTAAAAGCAGAGGTTTTAGTTGCACAAACTTAACTAAACCTCTGCTTTTAATGCATACTGTCAAAGTGCCCATACATTGCACGATTATCGTACGATAATCGTATGCGATCGGTTTTTCGTACGATAATCGCGCAGTGTCTGGGTAGCGTGCAACCGCGGATACTGTACAATCGTACGACGTTTGACTACCTAGCCTGTTCGAAAACCTGTGCGTAATCGTACGATAATCGTTCAATGAGTAGAGTAATCGTTCGTCAATGATCGCACTGTTCGTTCAGCGCATGCGTTAAACGATCGAGCAATCGGAAGTAGAATGACGGCAGCTGGCTGTACTCGCAGCATCCACACCTCTGTTCTGGTACCCACATGGACCACTTGCTCAGCCATTGCTGGGGCTACATGTTGCATACAGATGCAAGAACCAATGCTCACACCAAAATCATATCTCCTCATGTAGCTGACACACATGCTGACCACTCCCCATGTGCACCACACACGAGGCTGCTGAAAGTGACCCCCTAATAATTGCAATGAACCACATGCAACGCAAACCATGCAACATGAATAACATGTCCATTCTCCTTTTGGAGACAATTTGATAAAAGTGAAATTGTCAAACATGCCCTACACATGTGTATGCTGTGTGTCCCTGGGCATGGTTTTTGCCCTTTAAAGGGCATAGTACGAACGATGACGCCCACTGCTCGGGATCAAACCATTACTTCAGTCGGTCGATCAAAATCGTACGATTATTAGTGCGGTCGTACGATTATCGGATCGACCTCTATCGAGACAAGTTGGGTGCGTCGCACGATGATCGTACGATATTCCGATCGCCGAGGGGTTTTATTGGTACGATAATCGTGCAGTGTATGGGCACCTTTAGACAGGGCTATTTGTTTTGTTGCAGGCTAGCTGGCAGGTGTCCTGGGGATCTTTGTGTTTTGTAATGCACTGGAAAATTGCCTAGCATTTTGTCATTGAACATACACTGGCACTGTAAGGATTTCAAGAAAGAAAAAAAGTGGAGCAGTGCACTGAGATAAAAAAAAACAAAAATCACATGATAGAATGGTGCAAGAGTCCCAGTATAACGAATCCAGCCAATGAAACTCTGTAAAGGATTTGGCAAATATCACCCAATTCATTATCAAGCACTTTCAGTACTGGTTAATGGAGTACTGAAGAAATCAGGCACATTTCATAACATAGAAGTAACAAAAAAAAACAAGCAAATATCACAGAGTTGCTAACT
>NW_017306365.1:1810572-1854198 GCF_000935625.1 Nanorana parkeri
CACAAATTGGTCAGAAAACTGACCAAGGTAATGGCCATTGTTTATTACATATTCAATACAAATCCGTCTTTGCTTTTGATTCCACCTAACATTTGAAATAAAACAAAATGAAAATGGCGCAGACAACAGTGGGACCCTTAACCTAATATTTTGCTTCACAACCTTCAGGGGCAATCACTGCAAGCAAGCGATTTCTGTAGTTCTCAATGAGACGTCTGCATCTGCCAACAGGAAGTTTAGTCCACCCTTCTTGAGCAAAACTGCTACAGCTGTCTCAGGTTTGAAGGGTGTCTTCTCCAAACTGCATGTTTCCATAGATGTTCAATAGGATTCAGATCAGGGCTCTTAAGGTGGCCATACACTTTACAACCCTCGCAAGACTTTCTCTTGCGAGGCTTGTAAAGTACTTAAATGACTGCATGTCTGCAATGACTGCAATGACTGCAAACGGGCTGTGTGCGGCATCGAAACGGGCTACTTGCGATCATCGAAAGCCCGTCCCGCTGAGGGGCGGGCTTCTGATGACCGCAATGAGGGGCGGGCTTCAGATCACTGCAAACGGGCAGTGTGCGCACACCGGCCCGTTCGGCAGTTGTCGAACAAGCAGGCCACTAACTCGCAGAGAATTGTACGATTCCCGGCGGGTTTTCCAGCCTGCTTGTTCGATGGAAGACGTGCGACCGTACGGTAGAAACGGTTGCACGCCTTCCATACACTGCACGATTCTTGTATCGTGCAGTGTATGGGTTCCTTTAGAAGGACACAGACCTAGCCATTCTTGGGTGCTTATAGCTGTGTGTGTTTTGAGTCATTATTGTGTTAGGGCAGGGGTCCCAAACTCAATTTAGTCAGGGGCCACTGGACACATTTTTTTAGTCCCGTGGGGGCCGCTACTATATACGGTACCAGTTTTAATGTATGCACATGTTACAACAAGCGGCAACTGTCGTCGATTCAAATTAATGATCGGGTGACAGCTGCTGCATGTAAACGCCTGCACACCGCATGTAATCATATGTGAAAGGATTACATGCAGTTAGGACTCAATCACTATCCCGGGATACACAATTGTGTATCCCGGGATAGTGATTGTTTTTGTAACTGTATGTAATCATATCACATATGATTACATGCGGTATGCAGGCGTGTACATGTAGCGGCTGTCACCCGATCATTAACTTGAATGGTTGACAGTTGCTGCATGTAAACACCAGATTAGGGATTCCTGCTGCAGGAAAACACAAGTTTGTGACACGGGAACCCCTAATCGCACCTGAAATATAGGTGGTCTATAAGCCTTTACGTGTTGACATGCTGATCTATAAATTTTCTTTCTGATCGCCACAGACAACTCTCTTCTTTCCTTTCTATGGTCCATGTCCAGTGTGGTGCACATAATGACAGCAAAGTGACTACTGTTCTCCATTTAAAATAGCCGTCTGACTCATTACAAGACTGAAGACATTGGTGATACCAATTACAGAAAACACTCCCTATGACCCCATTATTTATCATCTTTTCTAGGGGTACCAACAAATCTGTCCAGACCATTTTAGAATTCAACCATGTATCTCTATATACACCGTCTTTGCTTTACCAAATGCATGCATCTGTCACAATGCCAGAATTCATCAAAATGTTAAAGCATGGTCACGTTGCTACTGCTCTGACAGACCTCTACACCACCGTAAAACAAGTCACCTGTTGCTGTGTGAGAATACAATGTAGTGGAACAGGTAAGGTCACTCATTACTCAAGCCCCACCCCCTACAAAATTACAACATTAGAATGTTCTGAGGCAATGGTGATGTCCGGGGGTTTGGTGCAAATCCAATCAGTTGTGGCAGGGACATCCCTACCCGAAAAATAATTGGGTGGGGAGCAGGTGAATGTCATATACAGTTATGCACGGGCTTAGGCAAACTTGCCGCATCAAACCCCAGCATGCTACTACTAATAGCAATGTGTCCTCAGTGGTCAGTATTTAGAGTGGATTGAGGTGGCCTCTCAATTATCCAAGGGGTGCTCTTTGTGGTAATACAGGTTCAGAAGGCCTCCAGTAGGCAGTTTGAAAGCTGAGAGATCTCAAATTTGGGGGTGTGGGGTTACCTTTATCATTATGGAGGGGGGGGCTAGTTCATCAGTCATCAGCTGGGGTTTGAAGATCACTGGCCAAGACTGCAAGAGTTCTAGGTGAATGGCAAGATGTCTTTAGGTCTTAGATAAGACTGTCCTCGTTCCAAGGGGCAGCCATCAAAGGGTGTGTGGGCATTGAAGGTCATCAGTCCAGGGAAGGTTGGTAAGTTAGTTGTCAGTCTGATAAAGGTCCATGTCTGTCACAGATCATCGGATTGGTAGTTCAATGGAGGCAGCAGGTCAACAACTTGGGTATTTGGGGAAAGGGTCATCAGACCCAGGGAGGATAGGTCTCTGAGTGACCAATCTACATATGGTGCCAATGCAGGCAGAGTATTACAGCCACGCCATATCCTGAGAAAAACATGGGGCTGTGTATACAAATCAGAAGGCCACTGCCCTGTTAGATGCTTTACTTACTGTCAACATAACAATCTTAGTATATTAAAAGGAGGACACGATCACCCAGGAATACTGCACAACATCGAGCATGGTGGTGGACCATGCCAATACTCATCAGCTGCAGGGGTGGACAGCAATATGCTATGTCACCTATGCATCAATGGCGATAACAGAGGATGAGGGGGCATAAAAGAGAACCCCCATTGTCAGCATGTACTAATCCGCCCTCTGCAGATGTGTGGGTGGAGCTCGTACGATTATACCTCCACAGCCGATCTCATAACCCGTATCGGCTATGTATGGTCTAGCAGTCGTCATACCGTTATATAACATGACATGAGCACAACAACATGCACAGCTGTCAGCAGCATCACTGACCACAGAGCTTGCACTCACTGTCCCCTCCTCCCCAGTACCTGTGGCTCTGCTCCCCGAGCACCGGAGGAGGCGATGTGTGTCCGCCGATGTGATCAGACCGTCTGTGACATGGCGAGGTGTCAGCACAGCTGGGCCCACTGTGACTGCGAGCCGCAACGGTTCCACTTGTCAGAAGAAAGGAAAAGGAGGAGACCCGGGAACACACCCAGGAAAGGGAGGAGAGACTCCGCCATGTAAACACGGCCAGGCAGCACACGCCGATCATCATCATCCTATACTGGACCATTCTGTCATCACATGCATAACACGGTCTGATCACATGTATGACACGGTCTGATCACCTGTATCACACGGTCTGATCACATGTATGACACTGATCACTTGTGTGATACGGTCTGATCATATGTATGACACGGTCTGATCACCTGTATCACGCGGTTTCATCACCTGTATCACACGGTCTGATCACCTGTATCACACGGTCTGATCACATGTATGACACTGATCACTTGTATGATACGGTCTGATCACCTGTATGAAACGGTCTGATCACCTGTATGACACGGTCTGATCACATGTATGACACGGTCTGATCACATGTATGACACTGATCACATGTATGACACTGATCACATGTAGACACTGTCTGATCACATGTCCTGCTTTCCATCACTTGTGTCTCTTGCCTCTGATCACATGTATTACAGTGACTGATCACATGTATGACACTGATCACACATGTCCTGTCTCTCTTCACATGTATGACACTGTGTCTGATCACATGTATGACACATGTCCTGCCTTCCATCACATGTATGACATGGCCTGCCTCTCATCATATGTAGGATACAGTGCTATGTCCACTCTTGTCATGCCTCTGATTACATGTATGACACAGCACTATGTCTGCTCTTGTCATGTCTCTGTTTACATGTATGACACAGCACTATGTCTGTTCCTGTCATGTCTCTGTTTACATGTATGACACAGCACTATGTCTGTTCCTGTCATGTCTCTGTTTACATGTATGACACAGCACTATGTCTGTTCCTGTCATGTCTCTGTTTACATGTATGACACAGCACTATGTCTGCTCATGTCATGTCTCTGATTACATGTATTGCACAGCACTATGTCCACTCATGCAATGTCTCTGATTACATGTATGACACAGCACTATGTGCAGTCATGTCATACCTCTGATTACATGTATGACACAGCACTATGTGCAGTCATGTCATACCTCTGATTACATATATTGCACAGCACTATGTCCATTCATGCAATGCCTCTGATTACATGTATGACACAGCACTATGTGCAGTCATGTCATACCTCTGATTACATGTATGACACAGCACTATGTGCAGTCATGTCATACCTCTGATTACATATATTGCACAGCACTATGTCCATTCATGCAATGCCTCTGATTACATGTATGACACAGCACTATGTGCAGTCATATCATACCTCTGATTACATGTAGTATGACACAGTACTATATCTGCTCATGTAATGCATGCCAGGTATTGTGTATTGAAGACTGCAGTCACACTGGAAGTAGATAATAACTACATAGATAATCAGGCGGTGTTTAGCCATCTTCTGTTCCAGATATTATAGACTGGGTAGTGACTACGTTTGGTGTATCCTCATGAGTGTCCTCCATTCCATCGCAGCAGAAGATCCTAGATCAGGACTAGGCAACCTGGGCACTCCAACTGTTATGGAACTACAAGACTGACAGCCACGGGCATGACTCCCAGAGGCAGAGACATGATGGGATTTCTAGTTTCACCACAGTTGAAGTGCCGTGGTTCCCTACCCCTGTCCTAGACTGATCCCCTTCTGAGTCGGATCAGAGCAGAAACGGATGTCACTTGTTCTATGCTGATCAAGCCCCTTCACCTGGTATTCCCCTTTCTTGAGCCTTCTAAGCCCACTGTTCATAGTTCAAAGGCAATGCAGTGGATTATGGTTTGAAAACATTCTCCCGAGCAAATCTGCACATAACCCTACCACAGATCTCAAACTTGCAGGGATCTTCACGAATCCATTGCAGGGGGCCAACCTGAAACTCAGCCCTACCAGTGACCTCATTGTTCTCTATGGTGGCTAGTAGAGATGCACTGATATTATTTTTTTAAGACTGCATACGAGTACCGATACTTTTCCTCAAGTACTCGCCGATACCAATTACCAATAACTTTTGTTTTTTAGTGTCATTTGACAGTTTTTCTAAAACAATACCGACTACAGATCCTAGCAATACATTATACCGCAATGCAGAATACCATCAGCTATAGAGGACTACAAATCCCAGCAATACATTATACAGCAATGCAGAAAGATATGAAGCCACATACACGGTGTTGCTCACCAGGGCTGTGCGGCGTTTCAGGAGGCTGTGCAGTGTCTTACTGGGGCTGTGTGGGGTCTCACCAGGGCTGTGCGGGGTCTCAGGAGGATGTGCACGGTCTCACCAGGGCTGCATGCAGGTCTCACCATGACTGTGTGGTGTCACCAGGGCTGCGTGAGGGTCTCACCAGGGCTTTGCGAGGTCTCAGGAGGATGTGCGGGGTCTCACCAGGGGCTGCATGCAGGTCTCACCATGACTGTGTGGTCTCACCAGGACTGCGTGGGGGTCTCACCAGGGCTTTGCGTGGTCTTAGGAGGATGTGCATGGTCTCACCAGGGCTGCATGCGGGTCTCACCATGGCTGTGTGGTCTCACCAGAGCTGCGTGCGGGTCTCACCAGGGCTGTGCGATGTCACCAGGGCTGCATGTGGGTCTCACCAGGGTTGCATGCAAATCTCACCAGGGTTGCGTGCAAGTCTCACCAAGGCTGTGCAGGGTCTCATCAGAGCTGTGTGCAGTCTACACCAGGCCTGTGCTGTGTGCGGTCTCATCTTTTCCACATTCGCCTGCTGTATCGGAGCTGCTGATTCTTCTGGGTAGGAATATGTGATCTCCTCCCATGATGCTGTGCTCAGGCCTTGCAGCCAATCGCCAGCTCCCAACACTATCACATGAGGGCAGCGTCATCAGCCTCATGTAAGCTCCAATCTGACATAGAGCTTACACAGGGTTTGACTCCAAGCTCTGATGGAGCGATGCGGTGTGAGGAAGGTGCATTGGAGTTGGTTGGGGACATTTAAAAATATTGTGTCATTTTGCCATGGTTGGGCAAATTGGGCAAGGTCTCTTTATTGCCCCTGTGTGTAGCCTGTTACCTGCTTTGTGGAAAGAGTCAAAGATTTGTATTTACAGTGGGGCAAAAAAGTATTTGGTCAGCCACCAATTGTGCAAGTTCTCCCACTTAAAAAGATGAGAGAGGCCTGTAATTGGCATCATAGGTAGACCTCAACTATGAGAGACAAAATGAGAAAACAAATCCAGACAAATCACATTGGCTGATTTGGAATGAATTTATTTGCAAATTATGGTGGAAAATAAGTATTTGATCGCTTCTCGGCCTTTTGGCTAAGATCAAGTGTAGGATCGACTTTAGCCCTTAGGGGTGTCTCTGCTCTCCAGCTAGGACGTTGAGAATCACTTGTTTCTATCCAAGCCATTTGGTCCTTGTGGGGTACCCTCTGCTCGGCCTTGCAGGATCGTCGCTTAAAACCCGACTTCACCTGCTTGCTGCTATTGGGCTATGGACACGTTTGACCTCTGTCATTGCCAACAAAGGATATATAACAAAGTATTGAGATGACCTTTGTATATTGACCAAATACTTTTTCTCTCCCGTTCATTGAAGGACACAGGGAAACAGATCGTAGATCCTGAATGGTAGGGTATATCGCCACCTGCAGGAGTAGGACGCTAGGCACATAACAAAAAGACAAGACAGCCTAGGGGCGGCCCCTGCTGGTGGCCCAACCCCTCACCTGCTGACAAGTCTCCAGTTTTTTGCCTAGCGTCAGGAGTAAGGAGCTAAAAAATTTTCTCTGGAAATTCTTTCCCTTTCTTCCGATTGGATTGGTTCTTCTTCTAGCAAGTGTCCCCAGGGCGACAGGCTGGATGATTGTAGATCCTTGTAGTCTCCCCTGGGTGACCGACGAGCGCATGCAGACTCTGCCACGGTGGGTTGGCTGCGACATGTGGTCCCCTGTTGACGCCTTTGGGTTCGTCCCGGGGGGTGCATCTGACTGGGGGTCTTGGCCTCCCTGTCATGGCGCTCCCTGTAGGCTGAAGACGTCGCGGCTGCGGTCGGGGACGTCTTTCCTGCCACCTCCCTGCTCGTCCGGGTTCCTGTGGATATGGTCCGGCCTGCCCTTCGCATAGGTATGGGGGTCTGCGGTGGATGTTTCGCGGGGACCGGATGCTCAGGTAAGCTTGGGGGCTGCGCGGTCTCTGTGCGGCGGCAGCCCCTTGTCCCTCTTCCCCCCCCTCCCCTACCTCATGGCCAGGGGGTCAGGATGGGCCGGTGTGGCCCTTGTCTGTGGGGACTTGACTCTGGGGGTGCTCCTGTGCCCAGGGGATGTGTGATGGCTGCACCCGCGGCATAGGCCGCTCGTTCAGCGGCTGCTACTCAAGGCCCTGGTCTGCGTGCGGACTGCGGGTGGCGCCGTGGCCGCCGTGTGGGGAACCTGTTGGTTGTACCTGGGACCCTTGGGGGGTCTGCCGGTGGGCTGTCCTGGAGGGGCTGTGGCTCTATTGGGGGTCGGCGGCGGCGTCCACGGCCATAGCCACTCGTTCGAGGCCCCGGACTTGACCGTGCAGGGTCGTTGGTCACCGGAGGAGTCCCGTCTGTCGATAAATGTGTTGGAACTTCGGACGATTCGCCTTTCTCTCCTTCATGGGTCTGGCGGTCCGGGTCCAGTCGGACAACGCCACTGCAGTGGCGTACATCAACCACCAGGGTGGCACAAAAAGCGTGGCCGCCGGTCGAGAGATGTTCGGGATTCTTTCCTGGGCGGAAAATCGAGTTCTGGCTCTGTCGGCGGTCTACATCCCGGGGGTGGACAATTGGCAGGCCGATTACCTCAGTCGACAGTCGGTGGATCCGGGGGAGTGGTCTCTGCACCCGGAGGTTTTTCAGCAGCTGTGTCGACGCTGGGGGACGCCGGAGGTGGATCTTCTGGCGTCTCAGTTCAACCGGAAGGTTGACAGGTTTGTGGCCTGGGCCCTGGATCCCTGGGCACAGGCACTGGATGCCCGGGTGGCTCCTTGGGGTCATTACGGTCACTTTACGCCTTTCCCCCTCTGTATCTGTTGCCTCGGCTGCTGCGTCGGATAGCGGCCGAGTGCGTCACCGTCATCCTCGTGGCCCCAGACTGGCCTCGGAGGGTGTGGTACGCAGACGTGGTTCAGCTGGTGGTGGACGCCCCGTGGCGTCTGCCTCTGCGCCACGATCTTCTGTACCAGGGACCTGTGTTCCAACCTTTACAGTCGCTGGCTTTGAGGGCCGGGTCCTGAAGGACCGGGGGTTGTCCGATGCGGTCGTCTCCACTATGCTGAGGGGGCGCAAAGCGGTCTCTCGGAGGATTTACCATCGTACATGGAGGGGTTATTTTGCCTGATGTGAAGCTGGGGCACTGTCCCCGCGTTTATTCTCCGTCAGCAGAATTCTTGCTTTCTTGCAGCGCGGGGTGGCTCAGGGGCTGGCCTTGAGTACTGTGAAGGGCCAGATCTCTGCCTTGGCGGTGCTGTTCCAGCGGCCTTTGGCGTCTTACGCTCTGGTTCATACCTTTGTTCAGGGGCTAACGCGCATTGCTCCCCCCGTCCACTCGCCTTTGGCTCCGTGGGACCTGTATCTCGTGCTTTCCGTGTTGCAGGAATCTCCTTTTGAGCCTCTTCGGGAGATTCCGCTTTTGTCCATGTCGCAGAAGGTGGCCTTTTTGGTGGCCATCACTTCCATGCGGCGGGTTTCGGAGTTGGCTTCCTTGTCCTGCAAGTCTCCGTTGCTGGTGTTGCATAGGGACAAGGCGGTTCTCCGTCCTAGGCCGGCCTTCCTGGCAAAGGCTGTGTCGGCATTCCATCTGAATGAGGACATTGTCTTACCTTCCCTGTGCCCGAAGCCGGTTCATAGGAAGGAACGTGCGCTCCATTGTTTGGATGTGGTTCGCGCTCTTCGTGTCTATTTGGAGGCTACGGCCTCTTTTCGTGAGACGGATTCCTGGTTCGTGCTCACGGTGGGCCCTCGTAAGGGTCGGGCCGCGTCAGCAGCTACCTTCTCTAGGTGGATTCGCACTGTGGTTATTCAGGCGTACGCCGTTAAGGGGCGTGAGCCTCCTTTAGCTGTCACTGCCCATTCTACTGGGCTGTGGGGGCCTCCTGGGCCTTTCGTCATGGGGCCTCGGTTTCTCAGGTTTGTAAGGCCGCTACTTGGTCTTCTGTTCACACCTTTTCAGTTTTACAAGGTGGACGTGTTTACATCGGCGGATGCTGGTTTGGGGCACAAAGTGTTGCAGGCGGCGCTTTGAGGGGTCTTTTGGGTGTTTGTTTGTTGTTGCCCATCCCTCAGTGTGTTACTGCTTGATGACGTCCCTACCATTCAGGATCTACGATCTGTTTTCTCCTTTTGTCTCTCATAGTTGAGGTCTACCTATGATGCCAATTACAGGCCTCTCTCATCTTTTTAAGTGGGAGAACTTGCACAATTGGTGGCTGACTAAATACTTTTTTGCCCCACTGTATTTTGTAGAAGCAAAACTGTTTTGTGATGCACAGATCCTTACTTTCTGGAGACCAACCCCTGGTAAATTTGTAACAAAAAAGAGGAGGGATAGAGAAAGATGGGTTTTTTGGGTGGCTCCAGAAAGAACAACTCCAATAAACTTCAGTCTCATAGAAGTATAAAACATATACATTTTATTGAACAATATATACTAAAAGCATTGGATATGCATGAAAAGATAAAAAACATATACATCAAGGGAAAAGGTATCCCCCCCTAAATAATCATAATCCTATACATATAAAGAAATAACATCATATGCAACTCAAAATGAGACAGGTATTGATGGATTAGATTAGTGAACCTCAAGTGGGAGGAACAAAGCTTGTGGGGGTGATAAATTGCTTGCTTGTGATCTCCCATGTCAGACGCCGTTCTATAAGCCCGCACGCGATCGCTGAGGTCTTTAGTGCAGGGCTGGCAACGGCCCCACAAACATCAGCAGTTTTAGGTGGAGGACCTTTCCCCCTCAGCTGCCCTGGACCCTGCATCTCCTCTTCTCCCGTGGACACTCCTCCATCTTCATTCCTTGGGTAAGATAAGGATCTGTTGAGTCCTTTCACCCCTTGTCAAGTTTCATCTCACAGATGCAAGCCTATATCCTCCTTCCTCTGTTTCCTGGCAATTTGTTGCACTCCTTGGTGGTCATCTCTTTTGTCTCCCTGGTGATATATTTCTTGTCACTTTACCAATACATATCATGACCCCTTGGCTTCAGCCTAAATTTTTAATTTTAATAATAATTTATTGTGAATATTGATCACTTATCTGATATGCTGGCCAGGTTTTGGGCACGATATATATACCTGAGTTCACACAATTGGGTTATCAAATATATTTGCACGCGTATATCATACACATATATACACTTCCATTTTACCTATAGTGTCCAGGCCCGCTTTGGTTGTGGCCATTCGATCTTCTGTGGCTCGCGGTATACTGAGCTTAGGGTGACGGGAGGACGCTAGTTTGTGTCCTCCCATTACCCTAAGGAGAACTATGGGGAAAAGTCCTAACCCCATAGTTCTCCTTTAAGCATATAAATCTAGAAGTTTGTAAACTTACTTATTGAAGAAGCCCATAGGATGTACTTCCTCAGTACACTGACACAGTTTCCCTCAGCCCTGTGAATATGCACTTTCTGGGGTCACCACTCTAAGCTCGCCATCTAAACTACAACTCAAAATCTGAACTTTCCACAATGTAACAACATCATAGGGAAAGAGATGCAAAGAGTTGATGAAAGTAATGGGCAGACAGAAGGCAGCACTCACTACATAAAAGGGATTTTTTTTCAAGAAAGTTTTGATTGCATTATAAAGAACTCAGGTATGTATTCCTATTACAATGCTGATGTTATAACAGAATAGGATATGTTGGGACTTTAATAATCATTTATGAAAACATTTCCCTCATCATTTCGAAATAAAAGGGATCAGTCATTTGCTTGGTTTGGATCCAAGCCCAATTTGTTAAATAAACTATAAAACGTTTTTTAATTTAATACAGTTGTGGGATCTGGCCTGGGGCTGACCTGGAAGAAAACCAAAAAAGGTTTGTACATTTTCAAACATTCATTTCACTTTCAGCACATATTACTCTCCATGTCTTGTTAGTTAAACATCGGAGGGGCCACTATTGTTGAGCTGTGTTTAGGACATCAGTTGCCCTTAATCAGGCCCTGCTGAAGTGACACAGCATTTTACAGAAGAAGGAGCTGGCATAGAAGTATAGTAATCAGCTGAACACCAGCTCATAGTTTGTGAGCAGAATCTGCCCTCTAGTGGTTAGAAGTATTAAAGCAATTGTTTATGACTTTCCTCATACTAAAACAAGGTACCACCACATGTTACCATTCAGTAGTAAAATGTGCTGTTTATATTGATTTTTGAAAATGTAATAATATGTTTATTGTGAAGCTAGTGGAGTTGTTTTTATAAGAAGTGATCTATCTAAACTCCGACCAGATGGACTGAAATATCTATGAGGCGAAAATATGTTGTTCAAATTGTAACATAGGTGGTATGCTATCACATTCATTCTTAGTTTGGAGTTATAATTTAGATATGTTGAATTATTTTCTTTGGTAATGTGTGGGATAAATTTCACAATTTTATTATAAAGAAATAGAAAAATAAAGGCAGCATTGTAATACAAAATTACAATCAAATCGAAAAACAGTTATTTTGGAGGCCAACAGAAGATATGAGTGTGCTGGTGGGGCCAGCAGAAATGGGCATATAGTTGGGGGGGCAGCAGAACACGAGCATTTAGATGCAGAGCCAGCAAACGATGAACATGTACTTGTGGGACCAGCAGAAATACATCTGTACTTGTGGGGCCAGCAGAAGATGAGCATGTGCTCGTGGGACACGTAGAAGATGAGCATGTACTTACAAAGCCAGCAGAAGATGAATATGTACTTGTGGGGCCAGCAGAAAATGAGCAGGTACTTGCGGGGCCAGCATAGGATGAGAAAGTATTTGTGAATCCAGCAGAAGATGAGTAGGCACTTGTGGGGGCAGCGTAGGATGAGAAAGTATTTGTAAATCCAGCAGAAGATTAGTAGGCACTTGCAGGGCCAGCATAGGTTGAGCAAGTATTTGCGGACCCAGCAAAAGGTGAGCGTGTACTTGCAGGGTCAACAGAAGATGAGCATATACTTGCGGGGCCAGCATAGGATGAGCAAGTATTTGTGGATCCAGCAGAAGATGAGCAAGTGCTTGCAGGGCTAGCAGAAGATAAGCAAGTACTTGTGGGGCCAGCAGAAGATGATTATGTACTTGTGGGACCAGCAGAAAATGAGCAGGTACTTGTGGGACCAGCAATAAATGAGCAACTACTTGTGGGGCCAGTATAGGATAAGCAAGTACTTGTGGGACCAGGAGAAGATACATTTAATGTAAAACAATGCATGTTAAACATTTTACAAGATATTTTTTCCTTTGCCCTAGAAGATAGCTACATCTTTTTCTGCTGGAGATCAGTTATCCCCCATTCTCAAAAAAAATTAAAAAAACTGCTGCTCAATTCAACCCAAAGTGTGTTGTTTTTGCAAGGAAAAGAAATAGGTTCACTTAACTGCGGCCCTCCCCAGCTGCACACTATCATCTTTCTTTCTTCTTCATTTGGTGGCCTGTCAGTTGGTGCTTCTGGGTGACTCCCTTTCACATCAAGACATCACAAGACATTGGTGCTGGAAGACTTCTTTCTGCCAGATGCTGTAATTGCAGGAATGGGGAGCAGGTAACTGTCAAACTACTCTCATTGTGTCCTGACTGCAGGTCAGTAGGTTTGTAGGCATGAAATCATGCAAAAAACATGGGTTACGGGCATTTTTCAGCCAGTCCAAAATGAGGTCTATGGGGCCAAAAATGTGTGATTTAGCCTGAGAAAAAAAATCACATACTTTGTTAAGCTACAAGAAACTGGCGATACAACACTCAGGTGTGAATGGGCACCATTGCAAATAATGGGATTCTTCATGTTCACCGTTGTCACGCTTCAGGAAATGCACACAAAAACACAGGTGTGCATGGGGACTGTCACAGATCTCTCCGTGATTTCAGGTGCCGGTTTTACAAATACACATAAAGCACACTGCATAAATGAGAGGCAGCTGGATTTTCAGTAGAAATGTGCCTGTTTTTATCACTCACTTGCTTGATAAATCCCCCTCATTGTAGGACTCCTCATACTGTACTGGAAGTGACGAAAATCTGAAATACTTTATACTCTGATTCTAATGGTGGTAAATAGTCTAATTCTATTCATTATGGAAAGCTGATTTGTTGCATGTATGATCCACAAGGCACCATTAGGGGGCGCTACAAGCACATGTGTTCTGGGAAAGAACTAGAATTCTACACTGACTTTTGGGCAGCATAATTATAGACACCAGCCTGGGCACAAGCTGCTGACTTAACCTAACTGAATGTTTTCCAAGAATACATAGGACAGCAGTACACAGTACAAATGTATTTTAGTTCTAGTTTTGCCGCACTGCATTCTAGTTGCTGGGTCTAATAGAATATATTGTGGTACAGTACTTTATTAATAATATAGATTTTGCTCTCCTGTTTGTTTCAGTGTATCAACTAATGACATTACATGACCAATGATGCATACTTGCAAAGATTTTACTGCAAATTTCCAAGGACATTTGTGTTAGGTTGGCATTTCTCAGCCCATCTCATATAATTATGGGTCTAAACAATCATGAGGTGAAGTGAATAACATTGATTATCTTGTTACAATGGCACTTGGAAATTGGTAGGATATACTGTATAAGGTAGCAAGGAAACATTGTGTCCCTGAAGTTGATGTGTTGGAAGCAGAAAAAAATAGGCAAGTATAAGGATTTGAGCGACTTTGACAAGGGCCAAATTGTGATGGGTAAATGAGTCAGAACAATTCCAAAACTGCAGCTCTTGTGAGATGTTCCCGGCTTATAGTGGTCAGGACCTACCAAGAGTGGTCCACGGAAGGAAAACAGGTGAACCAGTGACAGAGCCATGGGCTGCTAAGGCTCATCAATTCATGTGTAGTCTGATCCAATAGGGATGGCACCCGGATACACTATGGGAAATAGGCAAGCCGACAGGCAGTAATGATGGTTTGGGCAATGTTCTGCTGGGAAACCTTGGGTCCTGCCATTCATGTGGCCGTCTACCTAAACATTGTTGCTAAATAATACCCCTTCATGAAAACGGTATTCCCTGATGGCAGTGACCCCTTTCAGCTGAATAATGCACCCTGCCACACTGCAGAAATGGTTCGAGAATGGTTTGGGAAACACAAAAACGAGTTAGGGGTGTTGACTTTGCCTCCAAATTATCCAGATCTCAATCCAATGGAGCATCTGTGGGATGTGCTGGAAAAACAAGTCCGATTCATGAAGGCCCCGCCTTGCAACTTACAGGACTTAAAGGATATGCTACAGACGGCATTGTGCCAGATACCACAGTATATCTTCAGAGGTTTATTGGAGTCCATGCTTTGATGGGTCAGGGCTGTTTTGGTGGCAAAAGGGGGACCTACTCAATATTAGGTGGGTGGTCATAATGTACTGGGGGTGGCAGGGGTGTGTTCATTACCGAAATACATTGTGCTGGAAGGTCTCAGAACATTGGGAGGTGTGTATAAGATACAAATTTTACAACCAACTCAAATATGTTTCTCTGGTCACCTAGCCTTTTATTGTTGGGCAGCATTTATATTTGATCCAAGACCTGATCCAAAGATATGCAGTGTCTCTCATGGGATGAGAACTATCCTGCAATGTTGGTCACATTCTACACCTCATTTACAAGACTACACCTCATTTAATGTCTCTCTTCAAAGAAAAGCTTACATTCCTCTTCAGGGGGGCCTGCCTAGAAACAACTTAAAGGAACACACGCAAAACACTTGTTTCGGTTTTAGGATAGTTGTTTTTAACTTGCTGCTACTTAATCTAAAGTACAATGTTGATGAATGCTTCCAAAAATACAACACAGTTGTAATGGTTGTTGGAAAGAACTTCAGATGGTGATAAGCCCATAATCTATCATTAAAGTAACGCATTCTTATTGTCTTTATGTTCAATACTCTACTTATTTTAATATCAAAATAGTAGAGGACTTATAGTGAGTTGGGAAATTGGCCATATAGCATTAGCTATAGAACATGTCCCCTGTCCTGCAATGTAAACTCCATTTACCAAACAAAACTCAAATCAACATAGCCATCTAGATATGGAGATATCTAGGACAAGGGACATCCAAACCCATGTAATATCATAAATTATTTTTATTTTATATCCATTATTTAATATGCAAATAAACAAAAACTATCACCTTTTTTGTGTTCTCAGGTAGGCAGTCTGTGGAGGAATGCGCATGTCAGCATGCACCCTAAATTATCCACCAGTTCTTTTAAAAGCAGCCAACACTAAAGCTTGGTTGCCGATTGGAGAGTTTCTTTTGTGGAGGTAATATTTTATTGTGTTTCTTGGACCCTAATAGTTGCTAGACTTATCTGCCTGAACTCTGTCTGCCCTAAGCTTTGTCAAAAACCTCTATTTTGATCCTGTGCTACATTTAAGCTTTAATACAGAGTTTATAGACTATGTTTCTAGTTGTCTATTGGTACCATCTACACCAGGCTTGTTTGACAAGTGCAATACCCTCTTCTGATCATGCTGGTTTTAGTCGGTCTTATAAGTTTCTTGCCTGACCTCCTTTACGCTATGGTCATCTAGTTTAATCTACATAATCTAGTGTATAAGTACCCAAATATCATTTAATGTACATAAAGCATAATGTAGTGATGGCTGCTAAAGGTGAAGAGTGGTACGGAAGTAGGTATCAAACTTGAACTAGTGGCCGTCTCTCTCAAATATATTGCTAGGTCATAGACATATTTATGCTCAGTATTCTATATATCCTTGGTTCTCAACTGGTGGGTCGTGATCCAAAAGTGGGTCGCAAACCTGTGTTCAGTGGGTCGCAGCAGCCTCCCTCTAGCGCAGCACTGTCTGTTCTCACACCAAGCAGCCATTTAAAATATGCTGCTGGTGCTGAGTGTCAGCTTGAGGTGGGGTGGGATGCAGCTATGGCCGCAAAGGAGCTCCATCCATAATGCTGCCGTTGCTGAGTGTCAGCTTGAGGTGGGGTGGGATGCAGCTATGGCCGCAAAGGAGCTCCATTCATACGTGCATTGCTTACAGCTCCCTCGCATGTCCTGTAGAGGTGCCTGGACTGGAGTGACATCATATTCTGGCTCCCGTCACCTCTAAAGGGTGCGCAAAGGAGCTGTACAAGTAATGCACATATGGATGGAGCTTCAGCACGGCACAGCAGCCCACACTGGACCCCAGGCTGAGGAACCACTCCACTTCTTATAAGATAGGGAGAGTGGGTGGATCTTAAAAAAAAAGAAATACATTTGTTTTGGAGTGTATATGTCTGTGATATTGTGTCTGTGGTTGTGTGTATCTGTCAGTGTTTTTGAGGGCCCGTTTACACTAGTACAGTGCGTTAATCGAACAGTCCTGTGGCATTAATGCACTGTACCACACAATTGCACCTAATACGTGTTCTGGTGCGGGAGGTACGTTACGTTGTTATTCATTTGAATGGCTCCCCAAACGCATCTCCCGCCCACAGTTTAATTGCCCGCACCGAAACGTGCGGTACCGCAATGGCACGCGCTCCATTGCAGTGCGACTTGGGTTGCGACTTAATGACCAAGGACAAATGTGGGTACTGAGGTTACACGGGTTGAGAACCACTGCTATATACTGTACATACAAACCAGTCAATACAGTGTGCTGGTGACAGACTTTTAAGTGTTAGTTGTAGCCCTGATAAGGGGGACCCTTTGAACAGCTGAAATGCATCGTTTTTTTATGATACAAAATTATTAATAACATTAATTCTGGACTTTAAACGTTCTGCTTTTGGTGTTTTCCTCCTTGCATACCTAGTTCCTATTCAAGTAAATAACCGACCTTTGGCAAGGAAGATGTGTCTAATGATAATAATTCCCTATATTCTGCTTAAACCCTGATTGAAAATACCCACTGCTATAAGACATCCAGCTACTTCTACTTCCTGCACAAAGATTTTACTCTGTCACAGCATACCTGGTTTGGGATAACATTGGGCTTTAAATATACAGTAAGCCTTGGTTCACAGCTGGGCGTACTGAATATGCGCGTTTGCAGCGCGTTTTTACCGCAATTCGCTGTTTCCGAGGGCTATCCGGCTGTATCCTAATGGGTACGCGCACCAAATACGCCCCAAAGAAGCTCCTGTACTTCTTTGGGTGTTTTACAGCGCGTTCCTACGCGCTGTAAAACGCCCAGGTGGGAACCATGCCCATAGGCAATTAGTGGTTTTCACATGTTGAGCGTTTTACAGCTCGTAGGAACGTGCTGTAAAACGCCCAGGTGTGAACCAGGCCTAAATGATAAACAGAAATATTTGTGAAATCCAAGGTTTCATTATAATTAACAAAACTCTAGAGGGAAACTTCTGATGACCAGCTGGCAAATGTGGTCAAATCCTAAATTGTGCATACTAAAGGATACTTGTTTTCATACTGAGCTCACAGATGTGTTTCTTAAGACTATGAAGTGCTTTAATAAACCAAATGCCTAAGATATATTTTCTCATAAACCCAGGTTCATTCCAGGATTGGTAGTTGTACCGGAATACTGCCGCTGTAATTAGAAGCACAAGTTTATAATTATTGAAAGAGATTTGGATGAACAGAAAAGACACATAATACTAAACTCCAGTCAAGCACCTAAATGTGAACCGTCTTACACAACATAGCACCTCCAATTCTGTTTAGAGAGTATGTGACCCAGTCACCTCTGCCAAACAGTATACCCAGGTAGGTGACATAATTGTTCTCCACTAGCTAAACAAGATAGCCTGGTCACTGATCTTCTATTGGGCTGCTTATTGGACAATAAAGGAGCATTACCACACTACAATCTTCTGCTGTCCACCAGGGCTGGATTTACTCTCTCTGCTGCCCCAAGGCCAGGTTCCTCAATGCGCCCCCCTACCCGCTTTAAAGGCCCCTTTCCATGGAGAATGGCAGACCTGCAGGCTGCATACAAAACAAGCGGCAGCTTCCCCGCTGTACATTTAGCTCTGCTTCCCCAAAGCAGGGCAAAATGTAGAAAGCAACTACCCACCTCATGCCCGGAACTGCATGTCCCGGGCATCGGGAGATAGGAATTCCTCACCCCTGCTGCCCCGAGGCCGGGCCTTGTGGGAGATCCAGTCCTGCTGTCAACAAGAGCTCAGTGTTATACTGACAGCATCATGCAATGAAGCCTTAGTGGGTCACACTACTGACCCTTCCTGTCTAGGGATGAACACAGGTTTAGACCCAGTCTGAACCAGAGCTTCTCCTAAACTGCATTTCCTGCCCCACAGCTGCACATACACAAAGGGATACTTATGCTGATATCATTGACTTTATATGGTCGCATGTCCATATTATCAGTGTAATTGACCAAATATAGCCATGTGGCCATATAAGGTCAATGATGCCGCAGCATCCCGGCCCTCTGCTTACATGAGGCTGCAACCGGGAAAGTCCCCGGCAACAGCTGATTCGGCAGCAACAAAAGAAGCTTCTTTCTGTGTTCAGAGCAGCCAAGGTTCAGAGTGAGTTCGGTCCAAACCTGAGTCCATCCTTATTCCTGTCCCAATATGTCTTGACGAGCAGAGGATTATAGAAAGCTAAGGTAAAGCTGTTTGCAGGCACTTATTGATTACTTGGTTTGTGTAGCGTTTTTTAGTTCAGCTTTAAGTAGTGTCTGAGTTATAGAAGAAAAAAAAATTATTGGACGTACATAAAAGAGCAGAATCTTCCTTTGCAGCATGTAAGAATGGAAGCAACATTTTGAGTATTACCTGTGGAACATCATCGATAATTGAGGCCAGCTAACCTGGTGTTGGAAAAAATGGAAAATTATGCATATTGTTTTCTGCTATAAAAGAGCTAGCTAGTCGGTATATAAGGCCGTTGTTCCTCTTCAACATTTGCCATGTTTGTGGGATTAAAAAATGCATCAGTTTACTCATTAGTTCAATGGAATTAACCCTGTCCTCCACTCTTTACTTGGTTGATATTTGCTTTAAGCAATCACCTTATATGCTGTACTCGTTCCTGTAAAGGTGACTGCAAACAAAATATAAATATCACATTATGGTTATACACTGTAGACTGTACAAAGTCCAAATAGAAAATGCTCAATACTGCCAATCAGATGGAGGCTCTGCTGCCTTTGAGGGAATCAACAAACTAGGCATTGACCCAGCAAGAATATAGAGCCATTGGAGCAAGGGCTATGCAAGATAATTATCTATGGTACGACTGGCTTCTCCCTGCATTGAACTTTACCACATCAATGCAAGAGATCGACTGGCTTGTCCATGCTTAAACTGACCTGACATACTAAGGGTTAATCACTTGACCTTGCTGACTGAGCTGGGGTTTCTGGGAGTAAAGCTATATATTTAATTTGGCAACACACCTGCACTGCTACTGTTAAAGCATTGTTGGTGTGATAGGGTGACATCAGATGGGAGATCTGAATAGAGAAGTACTACCGGTATGCCCCCCCCCTCTACTGAACTGCAGTGACTCAGCACTGAAAGTAATGCCTTCCCTACCACAAAAGCCTGGGGGAGAATAGTCAGCTTCCAAAAATGCTAGGTTTAGACTATATTCATTATCGTTATTCTAAATCTTCATATATTAATGTTTGATTCTGATACTATAAAAGGCACTTTGCAGCAAACCAACATGGCTTATAGCCAGTACAACAATGGAAGAACAAACAACTAAAAGTCAGCATACGGTATAAATCCCCTAAAATTCATGGTATAAGGCATAACACCAGGTATATCAAACATGCGAATGCGTTTCAGCATTTCCCGAGAGCCTTAGTCATAGCTGCTTGTTCAGATTTCATCTCCACAATAAACGCTAGCAGCAGAGGGAAGAACAGCTCTCTTGAAATGGCAGCTTACATTCAGTATTTAACAAGTATTCTGCTACTTGGTAGATTTCCTATAAGGACCATCATCTACATTTAAACATCACATCCAGAAATTATGTAAATTAAATCACAAATTGAAAGTGTATGTAAAACCCTTACATTTCATAACAATGCTGCTCCTTCATAATTACAGTACAGTGTGTGAGCATTGTCAGCCTAGGACAGGAAGTGTGTTACTGGCAGGATCACCGGGTTAAAATAAAGAGAACAAATCCTGAAAAAGGAAACTAATGCGGCCACCAGATCTAAGGACTGGTAAAGTGCCATATTTTAAATTTTCATTCCTGGATTTATAAATACTTTAAATGTTTAATTTCCATCTTCCTATCCTTGCTGATTGTTTGGCGGAGGATGATCTGTAGTTCACATTAGATGTTTCGCAGGTGTAGTAATACCAGGTGTAGGTGCAAGAGCTATAGCAAATGATGATTCATACCATATACATATCTAGACAGGCAACCCACAATATTACTTTAATAAAATGAAACATTGGCTTTATTGTTTTCTTTTACATCACAGACATGCCTCTGTGTGATCTTACTCCCTGTGAAAAGTGTAAGCTCTACCTGCAATATAATAGCTGGATAGCATCCAATGACACGCCCGTGTACTATAGTAAAGGCTCCACTTGCTCAAAACAATGCCAAATTGTCATTCAATGATCTCTTTCAATGAGAACCTAAACCCTACAACTGAAAATGTATAGACATATTACAGGATGGATATGACAAGCCACAAGATTTCCGAAATGGAGCTTTTTGCTATTTCTTGAAGTAAACCCTTACCTTATTTATTTTTTAGTATAGCATGGATGGTTATGTAGTTTTTTTAGACCATGTGAATGGTTTTGTCCTCTTCCCACTTTTTTTCTTATGTATGTATAATATGTAGATAGATGTGGATGTAAAGATTTTGTAAGAATAATGTACTGAATACCCATTTATATTGTAACAATTGTTAAATGTATTCTTTTCTGGTTGGGGGGCATTAGCAAGCGATATTACCTTCACTGTGTTTCGATATTAATTATCTTGTTTGCTACTCAAAAAGCCAGTATAATGAAAAAGTAAATGGTGGAAAACAATAATTCTGGGTTTTACCAATCATTTTTGGCATATAAATTCTTAATATGCCACATAACTGTGGGCATGACCAGGGTGCGTCCATTGCCTAAATGCATTGTGTTAGAAGGAGTCCCTCTTTCTCATTTCAGAAAGTTGGGAGGTAGTTTCATTGTATTAGGCAAAAGGCAGCCTGGAGCTGTGTACACTTCTTTCTGCTCTCTATGATGGGAATCCATACCAGCCAGTAAACAGGTAAGAAGAGGGCAGACTACACACTTGCTTTTTTTTACATCGAAGGATGTTGATTATTACATCGAAGTATGTTGGGCAGGAGGTGGCAAGCATGGCTACCAACTAAACAAAATGTGTCCAGTTCATCAAGACCTGGTTGAGATTCGCTCAGAGTCTATTCAGCTTAGGTCTTGATGTGGGCACTGATAGGTGCTTGCAATATTATTCTGTCACAGGGTACCTCTGGCTGGAGTTGCCACAGGTTCACTTTTAGGAAAGTTGACAAGATCAACCTTAAAAAAAAAAACCCTTGCAGTGGGGCTACCCGCGCACTGCAAGGGTTAACTGCTCGTTTTTTTTGTCTAGGTTAAAAAAAAACAAGTTATACTTACCTGAACCGCGAAGCCGGCTAGTCTTAGATCGGAACTTCCAGCCTCTCTCCTCCTCCTCTGCAGCTGTAAATTATCATATTCTATACACCGTGTATAGATGTGAGGGTGCTGAGGGAGGAGGAGAGAGGCTGAGGGAGGTCATGTGACAGCTGGCTGGCTTGGACCTTTGAGTGAGTATAACTTTGTTATTTTTGAACCCATACAAAAACGAGCACTTAACACTTGGCAGTGAGGCATTTTGTCCCTGGAGTTCTTCTTTAAGGGTGGCTTCATACAAATGTATATGTGTTTCTATTTGAATGTACATTGGCATGAGTTGAACACGGCTGCTACCATTCACTTTTTATGGCCCCCAATGTACATTATAATACAGTAAACAGTGCAAGAGACCCTTTAATGCACAACAATGCACACATGTGAATACACAGGCAGTGCGTTGTTGTCTGCTGGTAAAAAACAAAACAAAACACAGTATGTTAGCTGATGCACGGACGCTTGTAAAGGTCTTTCGGCAATGAATGGGCAGATGCAACACAAAACTCAACACATCTTTATATTTGTTGTCCTTTTATGTAATGCCTTGGTGACAAATGAGAGACAAATCAAATTGTAATGTATTTTACTAAACACATTTCATCAAAGAAAATACATTTCATGCACTGCTGAACTGGAAAGATTAAACAATGTGAACTTCAAAAATCCTGAAATCGAAATGATTAAGGTAAATCCTAACCATTGTCACTCTTTGTATCTACAATCCTACTCCAGGCCAAACTCGCCTCTATCACTATCAACAGGGTCACCAGATTAGGGTGCTGGGTCATGGGATGGGGGTCTGTTTAGCCCACGTCTATTTGACACTATAAGGCTTATGTAAGTGTGTGCCAACAAGATTTTTTTTTGCTGTCTGTAGCAACCAATCAGCTTCCAACAATGTATCAAACTCTATAGTTGAAAATTAATTCAGATTGTATGCTGTAGGTAATAAGAAATGTGCTTGTCAGCACTCTGTTCATAGGAACGCCCGTATATATGGTGAAAAATGCATGTTGTAAGAGGAATTCCTGTATGACTTAGGCTCTGTTGCACGGCATAGGGGGCTTGCTGGCAGAAAAATGGCCTTAAGCATTGAGCTGAAGCTTCCTCACTATGCAATCACAAGCTTGGAACACAAACTATTTTTGCATTAATAGCAGTGGTAAAATGTGAGGTAAGGGACCTGGGTTTGTTGTCTTGCTAGTACCTGGATAAGAATACTGGCAGAACAAAATTATTCAAAACTAAAAAAAATGTTATGGGTGAGGTTGGGCTTTGATCACTTTGTTCCTGGTAAGATCAGATTTTGACATATTGTGACATTCCCTATAAAGAGCAAAACAATGTTGTGTTTTCAAAGCAGGCTTGAACAATGTCTACTTTTGAAGGTCATGGATGGCCAGATGTCCTACCAAGATGACAGGTGATAAGATGTGTATCCATCCTGGAAACAACTATGCTGTAATTCACCATCACCAGGGATATGTAACACAAGAAGGATGACGTACTTCTTTCTTTCCACTCCATAGGAAGCATGAAAAATTGGCCCGCTTGAATAGAAATTCTACGATCTGTAAAATCTGTGTGCTAAAACGAGTGCTGCCAATACACAGAAATGCTTCTAATTTCCCCTAAGTAGCCCAAATCTGCAAAATCCTTTTCCAAGCATCCAATTGGCTATCAAATCATGGGCTGAACATCAATGAATAAACAATATGTATTAACACAGATTTTGTTTTCAATGCAGTCAGTCTGTTAAAAACACTATAAAACACCACTGTCCTTTGACAGTATACCTAAAAAGAATGTCAAAATAACATAATAAAGAACAATAAGCTAATGGATCCGTTTAGTACAAGCAGATCAATGGCAGGTTGGTAATATGTACCATTCTGTTTATATGGATCTGCAAAGATTTTACTGCATGTTATATATTTTAAATATAGATGACGTGTGGTTATGTTTCCGATGTGGAATTAAATCCATACAATGTGAGTATAGGCAATGTACCCGGCCTCGTTAGAATGCTCAGCATCCCTCCGGCGCCATCACCTACACTGCTGTTTGACCTTCAAAGAAGATGATGCCACCTTCATCCTGTTTTCTCCTGCTCAGCATGAAAATTACTCAGGAGGTGCTGCTTCTTCTTCTCGGTCGTATTACTTTCCGTCTTGCTGTTTCATCTTCTACATCACTTTCACAGTTCCTCTGAAATAAAGCAAATACATGTGTATGTGCACCTGGGGAACATTTCTGTGCTCATTTACACATCTATCCTCATCAGGAATGTTTGAAGATATAATAAAGTGTTTAATACTCAGTGAAAGGCTTGTGGATAGACCAGAAGTTATGTGGGTGTTTTTCCTTCAGATTAGCTCATTAAAAAATGTAAAAACAACTGCAATTTGGCACTTTTACAAGAATAATGCTTTACAAAAAACTATCAATATGAACAAAATGAGAACGAATAACACATACCAGTTCATATCAATTTCTGTATTGCCTCTGGCAAGTAACTTTTACTGTGAGCATATGAAGGGTGTTATTGTTAAAGGAGAACAATGGGGTCAGGGCTTTTGCCCATAGTTCTCCTAAGGGTAATGGGAGGACACAAACTAGCGTCCTCCCGTCACCCAAAGCTCAGGTATACTGAGACGCCGCAGCTATAACGGATCCCGACAATTCCGTCTGGATCCACCCAGCTGCGTGAGTGACAGCTGGTTCTGCCTATGTAGAGGCAGAGCCAACTGTACCCGCCCCCTCCCCGTCCGTTCCGCCAGTCAGCACTGGAGGATCGGACAGGGGAGGGGGGAATCCCTGCAGGGAGCCGTGAGTGACAGTCACGGCTCTCTGAACGGATAGATCGAGAAGTGAGCAAGCAACGGTATGTGTTCGCTCACTTCCCGATCTACTGAGCCGACCTGTGACAGTTTCATTGTCACAGGTCGGCTCAGATTATGAGGCTGAGTGACAATCACTCACCTCATAATTCTCCTTTAACCTTCCCTTCTAAAAGTGCTGGTTGACTTGCTAATCCAGCGGTAGGCAACCTTGGCACTCTGGCTGCTATGGAATTACAGGTCCAATGAAGCATTGCAAGATTCTGACAGCCACAGGCATGACTCCTAGAGGTAGAGGCATGAAGGGAGTTGCCTATCTTTGGGCTAATCCAATGGTGTAGTTACTGTGTTCATACACAGGAGGATATTTAGCTTATTTTGCTCACCCATTCCCATTGTATACACCTTCATTCACAAAGAAAGAAATTTACATCACAGTACCATATATCCGTATTGCATTTATAATTTGCCTAATATGTTTACTGGTTGCCTAGAATACATTCTTTAAATTAAACCTGTATTGAGAGAATATGAAGGCTATCACTGTTGACTTCACTCTTACCTTGTAATCTGCATATGTGTTCCAGGTGGTCATTGACTCAGAAAGTAGTGAGCTGGAGTGTCAGGGTAATAGTGTTATTTGGAGGTCGATAATGGCGCCCCCTATATTTCTCTTAGTGTATCTCCAGACAAACTTTTTTTATAGTGTTATATGAAGCAGGAAATGGTTAGAACCTGTATCAGGTTTTTACTGCTTTGTGGGACTCCATTGGGTGTTGTCCTTCCCTGGCGACAATATTGTCACCTGTACAGGATGTTAGGAGTGATCTCCAACAGGGTTACAGAAAGCAATGAAAACACTTTTTTCAGTATAGCAAGTTTAAACTACAACCCTTGTCAGCTATTACATTGCTATGCATGTTTCTGTTGACATATTGTCACTGGAACAGGAAGTGAGGGCAAGGGACAGACCTTCTAACCTAGGGGTGGGCAACTCTGACCCTCCAGTTGCTGTGGAACTACAAGTCTCATGAGGCATTGCAAGACTGACAGCCACAGGCATGACTCCCAGAGGCAGATGCATAATGGGATTTGCAGCTGGAGGGCCGGAGTTGCCCACCCCTGTTCTAACCCTTTCCTATTCGATTCAAAACTAAAAAAAAGTTTTGTTTGGAGTTACACTTTAGGATTCCAAGCATTGAGTTCACTCTGCCCACATTATGCCACCAAATACTGAAGACTGAACAGAAAGAAAGGTGTTGTAACTGCCGAGAGCCAACAAGACAGCAAGAGGTCTGCCCAAAAATCACAGTAACTAAAAATATATTATTACCAATCTACCGTCCTCTTCAGCAAGTACTTTCTTCTTTAAGGAACGGCTCAGATGATTGCAGAGAGATACAACACTGTAAGAAAGCTGAAAGGGAGGAGAAATAACATTAATTACTGTGCACAATGCTGGTGTGTCTGGAGAGTGGTAAAGAGACCCTGTCACCAATTTTGTCGCATTTCAGTGTTGAGTGCACATTCTTTGTTTCATGAATATATGTGCATTTATTATATTTTTGGAAAAGGTAGACTAAACCTTTAATATTTGATGACTGCTGTAGTTAGACATCTAAATGAATGATGATATATTATTTTTATATTTCTATCTCTCAATAATCTTTTACACAATACCAACTTCTTTTTAGGACTACTTTTAGAGTGCAATCTGTGGCCAATACTGTCTTTTAAGCAGAGCATAACTTCTTGTGTACAATCTGCTCCTTGTGTTCCTAACCAGCTATTACACTACACCATATACAACCAGAGACATAACCAGATTTTAAATATAATTTATTTTTCATAAGGCTTACATGACTAGTGACGCAATGCGTGATTGACCACACAATGCAATCTGAAATGCATCTGTGTTGCTGATACTGCTTATTACAAGCAATTAGATTAACCCCTTAGGGTGGGGTGTTTATTACATGTACTAGACACATGTTTTTCATTCCTTTTATTGTTAATGATTTAATTGCCTGTTTCTGCGTTCATAGTCAGAAGACATAAAATTTAATAATACAGTTTAATCAAACCCACAAAATAAGTATTGCCTATGAGATACATTGCAAACTCAGCATTGCCCATGATTTTGTACCGGTTCATCTGCTGGCTGACTTACTAACCAGGTGAGGAAATTAGGAGGAGCTGATTTCATTCATCTGTCTCTAACCTGGAGTAATAGCTCCATGTGTGATTTCCAATGGACAGCTGTGGCCGTTGTCAGCCTGCGATTGCTCTGCACAGGCTGAGTGACCACAGCTATCTGGAGTCAACTGTGATTCCAGCTGCAACAATCCGAAGATCCTTCCCACAGGAATCTGGCTCTAGAGTTAAAGGGTATCTATGGCCAAAAACTAAAACAAATATGTATTTCTATACTGCATTTCCATAAGTTCTATCCCACCATTAATAACCGTATCAATTAAGAAGTTTGTAAACGTACTTACTGAAGATGCCCATAGGCTGTACTTCCTCAATGCAGTGACAACATTTTACTCAGTCCTTTGAATATGCACTTCCTTGTGTACAACGCTAACAGAGCCTGCCTTCTGAATTACAGCTCAACGCCTGAACAATGTAACATTATCATTACTTGCTGGAAGCAAAGCATGATGGGCTATGTAGTCTTGAGAAATGGAGATTGCATCACGTCAAGCATCAGGGAAAAAGAACCATAGCACACTGGGAATCCAGGAAGTTGATGAAAGTGATGGGCAGACAGAAGGCAGCACTCACTACACAAAAGGGATTTTTTCAAGTAAGCTTTGATTGTATTATCAACAACAACTATAATATGTATTCCTATTACATGCTGATGTTATAACAGGATAGTATATTCTGGGACTTAAGAACTCCTTTACACTTCTTGTGTGAATGAGTCCATAGAGGTTTTGTCACGTAAACAGACGTACGCTGACTTTTGTATGAACATCTAAATTCAATGACCTCTGGTAATGAAAGGGTTAAATAAGATATAAGCTCCTTAGGTTCCAGACTTGTATGAAATTCACAACCAGTGCATTGACTCATACCAAGCAATCACTCTTTTGTTTGTCAATCTACATTACCTATATAAACCATGCTGTCCTGAAGTGGTTATACCAAGATCACAGCTGCTGGTACCGTTTTTTAAAGCTGGCGCCTGGCTGTCACATACATGGGTTCAGGTGGCTATAGAGCTGCCCAGATGCTTGTATGCAGCTGGGAAGTGTGTGCCCCCTCCACCGCCGGCTATCCTGAGCCTTGCTTTCCCCCATGAGGGCCCAGGACTGGCATGGCGGGTCTCTGCGCCTGGATTGGAGAGCGATCAGCACACTTCCAGCTGCTGATCTCTCCTCCGATAATGGATTCCTCCACTGAAACCAGAAGTAATATGTATTTTATCACTTCCTGTGCCAGCTTATCATTTCTCCGGCTGCTGTGGGGTCCATAGGAGACATTAGGGGTCTAATAGCTCCCTGATGTCTCTATAAAGAGGACCTGTCACGGTATCCGTTCCATCACATAGGGGACTTATTAGTCCACCCTATGCAATAGCAATAAAATGTGTTAAAAAAAAATATTTAAAAAAATTAAAGTCACATATACACACACTTTTTTGTGTCCCCTGCACCTGTGTACATGCACATACAAATGCAAACATGTGTCAGGTGCGGCTACGTGCAAAAATGACAGTTCTGCCACACATATTACATATCACCGTGAATGTTAGAGTGAAAGCAATAATTCTAAGCTCATCAATCACTCTTAACTCTAAAGTGATAAGCGGTAAAGGCTTTTAAAGTGTCGCTTGTGGGCAACTTTGGGTACTGTCGGTTTTTTTTTCATTTGATGCGTGCACACAATTTTAAGGCTTGACATGTTTGGTGTCTATTTACTCAACACCAACCCATCTTTTAGATTTTACAAAAAAATTGGGTATCATATTCTGTTTTCTGAGGGTACTATATCTGTGCACCAAAATAATTTTAGTATATTTTATCCTAAAAACACTGGTTTGATAAACATTTGCGCAAATATTATGCAACATAAAAAATTGCAGCTAGCATTTTGTTTTCTACAGGACCTCTGCTTTCAGAAAATATATAATTGTTTGGGGTTTTAAGCTGTTTTCTAGCCACAAACTCAGATTTGATCATGTGTGTGCAAAATATAAGATATTATTAGATAGGATTAGATAAGATATGATATTATCTGTACAGTATTTATTTCACTTTATTAACTTATTACCTTCCAGCGTCTCCGAATATATTGCTTCCTTAAGTTCTCCAAGTTTATTATGGACTTTTTTCTTACAAAGATTTGATGTTTATCTTTTGGCTGTGAAGAAGAGAACACAAATATTATCTGATTGGTTATACTGTACAAAATGTGAATATACTGGGTGTGTGTGTATATGTACTAAAACTATTTAAAGGCCATGCTATAATTTAGACACATTTGTTGTTATGGAAGTAGATACAATATGTATAAAGTAGTATTGTTTGATACTACAAGAAAGTTATCAGATTGAACATGATGCCAGGAAATGTGACAGAGCCAAGAAACATGATATATTTTCAGATAATACACCATGACTGCAAACTAACTGTTTGCCTCTGATGTGTATACAAACAGTTCATACTTGAGATACTTTAATAGGTCAGCTGTTGTACCAACAAAATTATTGGTAATTCTATTCTGCCATCTTATGATCTAAACCACGCTGCAAGACAGCATATTTTTCATGATTACATGGTGTTTTTATGTTATATTTGGCTGTGAATGGAATTGTTGGAGGTGGAGCAAACAAGCTGCAGGGTTATGGCTGAGATCGACATCTGTGAGTTTGATTTCTGATAAGTCAGGAGATTCCTTGGTAGGATTCTTGCTGAGATGAAGTAACTCCTGCGCTTGTGTGCATGAGTTACGTCATCAGGGCTCGGTCAAAGACTCAGAAACAAGAAGACAAAGAAGAAGATGGGGGAAATTGCGAGGGAGGAGAGCCCCGATACTGCAGTGCTAGAGGGAAGGCAGGTAATACTGCAATAATGTGCTAATATGCTGTCCATACTACCACATTATGGCTAAAAGCTCCTTTTTATAGACTTTACTAATGCTTTAACATTAATGTTTAATTGATTTTGCCCAAAAGAAGCAATAGTGGTTTGACTCTAAGGGGGAAAAAAACACATTTATGAGAAGCTCTTATTCTCTGTCACCAATGCTAATGATTTCTTTGTTACAATTTTCAGAAATAAAAACTGCTATCTTAAAGTGACATTAAAGTCAAAGATGTTTTCCCCTCCCCCCAATGTTAATTAAAGCACTTACCTTAAATGATGTCTCTTAATCCGATCTTCTTCTTCTTTGCTGTCCTTTTCTTCTGTCCCTCCAGCACTGCGGCGGGTCTCCGATCCATCGCTGAGTCCTCTGTCCTTGCTGACACTTCCTGTCCCACGGTGTCTGCATGCGGGTGCACGCATCCATATACTTTCCTTTCTGTCTCTCCTCGTCTCCCGACCCGAAAATGTGAACTGCGCATGCGCCCGCCCCAAGATGCTTTGCGGCCGAGAACTTTCACATTTTCAGGCGGGAGCGCGCGGGGAAGACACAGGTAAGTTTAAACCGCTTTTAAAGTGTTTTTTTTGTTTTGTTTTACAGTTTTTGCATATATCTACTGCTTGCTAGCAGTAGATATATGCAAAAACACCGGAGGGTTTAATAACCCTTTAAAACTGAACTCTGGCAAACAGTCTAATACACGTATGAAATATCCCCTGTATGAGTTTGAGTCTCCTGTAGGAGCTGTTTTACCTGCCCAAGAGTTTTGTATTTCTGTCCATTCAGTCCTAGGATGTACAAAGCCCTGCCAGGCAGCACATCGAGGTTGGTGACCTAAATTTCCGGTATGTAGGTAAGCAATACAGCTTGGTCTCCTCTCTGCCCCTTAGCCTGTGATTAGTAATGAAGGAGCAGCAGTAGATCCATCCGTTTGTGAGCTTGGTGTGCATGCAGCAGGACATGATTGGCTCCTAATGCTGTCCCTTCCTCTCCCAGGCTATGTCAACACTTGTTATACTTGTTCCATTTAAAAAATATGATTTTAATAAAAACATAACTCCATTAATTTGTATTTTACATGTGCTAGGAGTTCAGCTCTAAGGAGAACATCGGCGCAAGAGTAACTTTTGTTTTGCCTGAAATCTGATGACATACAATATGTATAAATGGGAATGGGAAAAAGACAATTTTTCTAAGTAGAAGTAAGGAGATCACATAATCAAATTGACTTTAGAATTTTGTGCCTGAAACACTGAAAGAGCACAGCCATTGAATTTTATCCAAAATAAGTTCTGAGAACATTCCATAGATTATTCTTAGCTTCCTGTCCTCCAGTATGACCTTGAGGGAGCAGCTGGATTAGACTAGAATGTGATGAATTCCATGTGCAGATCTCATTTGTACATATGATCATACTTCACTTGGACATGTGCTGTACAGGTGAACCTTAACACTGGATTAAAAAAAAGAGACGAGAAGGAGACTATACTACATATGAGTCTTTTCTTGGATCAGAAGATACTAAACACCGCATATAGACACAAGTACTTAGCACCACTTGACAAGAAATTTCAGAGATAAGAACTGCAATTATCATACACTGGGTTAAAAATGAACATCAGTAATACGTGGCACAGTCAGCCTAGGCTAAAAATAATTATGACTGTCTTAAAAAGGCCCTTCTTATATACTATACTAAAAATGTTTTTCTTTTCAAGGTGATTCAATCATTTCCATAAGTCCTAAATATTCATATTACCTCTCTCAGGTATTTTTTTGTAGTAATTGTAAGAGCCGAGTAACTCAGAACTAAGAAAAAAATATATTCATGATCGATAATTGTATCATGAGAAATAAATGCTGTATCCTTAGGCTGATGTTGGTGAAACATATTGATACTCTTCCCTGATTCCTTGATCCAAGATGGTGAACAACCTAGTTTTACAAGCACCAACTGGCCGGGGGATCTTGGGTGATGCCCAGGTGATCTACTATGGTCATGACTATATTTGGTCAATGATGTCACCCAGGATCCCAGACGCTGTGTTTACATTCCAGCAGTGCAGAAGATCTGTCATTTGTGATGGGAGTAGCGAGGGATGAAGATTGTCCAGCGCAGTGGGTCATCATGATTGATGTGGATCTACATAGTTAGAAAATGTGATTGATGTTGGATTTACATCATGGCTTTTTTTGTCAAATAAAGGCCTTTTTTTTCAAAGTGTCAGTGATTTTATTTGCTATTTACATTTTTTATTGTGAATGAATAACAAGGGGTAACGATGTGTATCCTGTACTCATTCCCCTGGGGGCCACGTATCTGTAGGAGTGCTTATTTTGAAGGAGCTTTCAAATGTGTCGACCCCCCGTGCAGAAACCCTTTTGTACCACCCCCCTTTCAAGGTACCCTCCCAATGTTTTGGGCATGTGGCAATGGATGGTTCAGGGGGGTAAGGAGGGCTGTGGGTCTGGATAAGGGTTTTATTTTTTTTGTTAGGGGAACCCCATTTTTTTTGGGCTGTGATAAACATTTAAAAAGAAAAAAACATTGTGGTGCCCTATCCCCTCATCCTGTCCTCAAAAGGGATGAGGGAGTATTAGGGGGGGGCTTTTCTGAATCTGGAAGCCCATTTTAGATTAAAGACAGTCCCAGATTTCCATCCCCCACCGGGTGAATGAATATGGGGGTACATAGTACCCATTGTTACTGAAAAATAAACCGTAAATAAAAACATCCACACTGTGATAAAAGTCTTTTATTAGAAAAAATGCCCCACCGCCATTGCATATCCCATGTCAATCGCGTTGTCTAGTGATGTAGACCCTTGTCTCATGATGACAGCTGACATGCGATCCGAATGAACTTCACCTGCTGCTACTCCTGCCACAATTGACAGATCCTCTGCATTGCTGGACTGTGAACACAGTCACAGGGATCCCGAGTGACATAATTGACCAAATATGGTCATGGCCATATTTGGTGAATGTTTGTTTACAACAAAGTCAGGCATCTGTCATTCAGCGGCGCCACTATTGTGACTAAATGAGATTCCCTGGTTTGTTGATATGTTCAACAGGGATCTATCATATAGCAGTGGTAGTTCTATTGCCGCCCCCACTAGTGTTTGTAAAAAAAAAAAGTTACTTCTAAAAGGAGTGCATCTTAATGTTACCCATTAAGCCACAATAGCGCTTTCGCTGCCACTGACGTATGGCATATGGCGGAACACTACCACTTGTAGCTAGCCACCTCAGTATTCCATACAGTTGTGGCTTTTACCCTTCTGCTATAAGCTCATGGTTGCTTTAGCGACCATGAACTTATACCAAAGGGGCCCCCTGATGGGCTCCTGTAAAATAATAGCTGTCAGCTTTTTAACTCCTTCACGATCAGTGGCATTGGAGCCGTTTAAACAGACGGGACAGTCAGCTTTACAATAGAAGCAATTCTGGCGACTCAACTGTCGCCAGATCGCATCTACCGGCCGGTAAACTGAAATGTAAAAATAATTTTAAAAAAACAAGTAAAACACTCCCAGCAGTTTTGTTGAAACATTTCTTTCACTTTGTATTTGATTTGATTTTTCCATCTGAGTTTTACCTTTAAAGAGGTTTCTACACCAGTGGATAACGCACGATTTCCAAATCCACTTATTTTATCGATCATTCTTGATTATATTTCAACACATTATATAGTCACTATCTATTTTTGTCACTATTTATTTAAGTTATTTTGTATCACAGTCTATGTTACACTGAGGAGGTTATTTATACACTTGTCTTACATCTAATAGGTTTTATTAAACGTTAGTCTGGCGACTTTTAACCACAGATCCTCGGTTCATTCTAATATTTTCCTATCCAGCGCGGATTGTTTTGATTAGTTAATCGTGCTGCAACCTCCCCCTGTTTGTTTATTTGAGGGTGATTTCTGGAGACTCACCAGGTTGCATGCACGCTATCAAAATAAAGCAAAAATAATACACTTACATTATGAAAAACATTATTATAGATGATTCAGAAACAATAATAATGTTTAATGAAATAGGTTGTAATAATGTTTTGTTAATGTTACTTTTGTTAATACTACTTGAAGACAGAGACTTGTCATAATCTGTGCCCCTTGAGTGCAGTGATCATTCTTCACATGTAAAAAACTACACTTGGATACAACCTGTTTTATTAAAGTGAAACAGCTAAATATACAGTTGAAATACATATGCGAACAGTCTATCCACCAATTCTTTTCAGCTGCTTTATAAACCAAGGCTACTATTGCAGCTTCAGGTGTTACTTGTCCGATCACTGGACTATGAAAGAGAATCATCGCATATTATAAATCTCTCCCTCTATCTTCCTATGAGTAAAAATATATAAAACTGTGTGCGCTGTGCAAATCAATACAGCCTGCTTTGCTCACAGTGTATATTCTTCTACTCTAATATGTGCTTTACTGGGTACTGGGTAAAATAATATCATGGAAGGTTTAAAGCAGTTATGCTTGCAAAATTTAGACTTTATTTTTTAAATTATTACATAACTAGACTAAAGTGTATTTTTATGCCTAGAGTAGGATGCGATCATGTGCCACCTTCTTTTAAAATTCTATTTTTTTTTTACAAATTAGAATTTTTAAAATATAAATCAGATTATTGTAAACCAAATTAAGAAACTCTCATAAAAAAAACAAAAAACATTTTCTGAATAACATGTTATCTGTACATAACACTAAGGTTTTACAGCATAAATCAATTGCGGCCTCCCGCTTTAGACCTTATGAGTCATAGCACGGAATGGCTCTTTCCTTTTGCATTGCTACTGTAGAAAGTTGAATTGTTGTTTGGTGGACTAAATGACAGACTACATTTTATTTCTTAATGATCATTCTCTTAACCAACACATACAAATGAATTTCAATTAAAATATAATCCAGTTTAGGCAGCAAGTTTAGGCAGCAAATAGCAGTGGTCTCACCAGGGCCGGATTTCCCAAAAGGCCAACCGAGGCCGGCCTTGGGGCAGCAGGGAGTAGAGGGGCAGCAGGGGTGTGGAATTCCTATCTCCAGATGCCCGGGACATGCAGTTCTGGGCCCCAGGTGGGTAGTTGTTCTTTACATTTAACCCTGCATTGGGCAAGCAGAACTACATGTACAGCGGGGAAGCTGCCACTTGATCTGTACAAGTGATCCCGGCGATGACACTCTACATAATTTCCATAGGGATGTTGTTGGTAAGCACAGGTATGATCAGAAAAAAAACAAAATCCATCAGGTAATCTCTTTGGTACACTCTTGGCAAGATATTAAAGGAAACCAGAGCTTAGTCAACACAAGTTTCCCTTTAAATAGTTTTCAAAAATGCACACATAATCCTGCTACACTACATACAAATGTGAAAGCAATGTGCTTTCTAAACAAAAAATGTATCTGTTTAAATACTGTACATTAGGCAAGTGCCAGAATGTCTACTGTACATTATTTTCTAACTATTCCAACATACATAACTACTTATTGCTTTTAGGGTACGCTATAACCGAGAGTCTGTTACTCGCATGTTCAGCCTCTGAAAAAGATCTTCATTGCATGGCCCATTCAGAAGATTCATAAATGACTCGCTCAAATCTCTGTTAAAAACAGAGTCAAAGTTTCCACAGCTATAATCTGCACTTCCATCATGGAATCCACCCACTAAGTCTTGGATCCACTTAACGTCCTCTGTTAATTCCTTGCTCAAAGCCTCATAATGAACCTCCAGTTCATGGTACCGCCCAGACAGGTTTACAAGACTGGTTTCTACCAAGCGCATGTCATGATGAAGGTTTCTCTTCATAGATTCCACTTTGCGACACTCATACCGGAGCTGGGACAGATTGTGTCTGACATTCTCATTTTCTTCTTTGTACCAGGTTTCTTTCTCATTGTAGATGGATATCAAGGCCTCCACATCTTCCTGCATTGAGTCACAGTTCACGGTCAATGAGCTGAGCTCTCTTTCTGCACCAGACAAATCTTCAACTACCTGAGCAAAGCGCTCACAATTAACGTAGGTGTTGTTTGGTGGCATGCTGGAATGAGACTTCATAGTATACTCCTTTAGCCTCTTAGCCTTTAATTTTCTCATGGCCGTTCTCTTTGTATCATGAATTTTGTTCTCCTCTTTGGATTGGTGGGTCTTTAGGTAAAAAAGGAATCGTAAGAATAGAGAAAGAGACCATGCAGGTTTCTGAACACTCAGGTGCACAAACTCATGCCAAGGAGTTCTCCAGTATGAAAGTCACACCATCCATGGATGCATCAAAACAGGAACAAGACAGGGTGCAATCCACACCTTTTAGTTAGAGGTTTAGTAGAGTCTTCCACAGGCACACAACACAGCAATGTGATCAAATCATTAGTATGTATCAGTTGTGAGGACATAATGTATTATTTTAGCACTCTTTCCTATACTTATTTATCAATACATTCAAAGGACACAGAAATCCACATATGTAAAGGCCAAGTCTACCTTTAATACCATGTTTAATGCTACAGCCATACTTAAGTGCAACATGAAACCTGGTCATATAACCACCCCCCACACCCAAAAAAACCCCCACCCCCTCAATTTATCTGAATTGAGGGAGATTTTCTCCCTCTGCAATTTTTTTAATCTGGTACAGTTTTGCATGGCTCCACTCACACAGTCATGTAGTCCATTCCCAGAGCCTTTGACAGGTTCTGTGAACGAAGAAACTGCAAGTCCCGTCTGCCACTGCACCAGAGGGGCGTGTAGTTCCCAATAGCATAAAAGGGCAGTGATGTCACCTCACTTGTAGTCCATTGATACTTCCTCCCATTCCGTTACTGAATGTGAATACATTGGGGGGAAAGGGACGGGAGGAAGAGTGCATAGGAGCCAGTGCATTACACCCTACTGATTGTGGTTCCAATGCTTTGCTGACAAAAGAATAATAAATACACATTTTTTTTCTTTTATGAATATGTCTGCACGTATTATTATTTAAAAGGTGGACTTTAGCTTTAAACCAAATGTACTCCAGAAATTCTGAATTCAAGGATTACAGCGTATTCTCAAAGTGTTCTACCCCAACAATATTTTAGTTTTTCTCAGCTATCCATTTGTCTAGTATGAATTCTTATCACTATGTATTACCACATCATTGTTACGCAAAATATGTTTCTTTAAAGCAAACACTAATAAAGAGCAGCAATGTTTGCTCACTCATGTGCCATATGACCTATACTATAGTTTAAGCAAACATACAGAAGATTGTGAACAACAGTGTATTATATTTTTACAGCACTAATGGGCTAAATATATCATTATCCAAAGCAGTCTAGGGAAATGGAGAAGAGACAGCACAACTCCAGGAATCAGTTTAGCTGACTTTTTCACTATGTATGGGGAGAGTTAGTACAGTGCAGACTGCTATTAGAGACAGTCTCCTATATTCTCTGCCTTACCCTACTTCATACATTCACTGAGTATAGTGTACTACAGAGCAGCTCAGAATTTTCAGCATGAATAATGTAGGTCTCACTGCCTGTCTCTGTCGGCTTTTTTTCAGGAATGACAAACAATGAGTATATAGAGCGACACCCTGCCAGCTCAAAAGCCTTGTTGTCTAAGGGCTTGTTCACAGCAGAGACATTATACTGTATGCTCAAATGCAGCAAAATACCCTGATGAAAAAAGAGACATTGCATTCCATTGGACCTATTCACACCACTTTGTTGTTGGGTTGCAGGGTGTTCTGAAAAAGTCTTTATGCTGCCTTTTGGGTGCATCTATCTGCCATTTAAGTTAGATGCATAAAAGAGTATTTGAACCCTAATAAAGAACACCTCTTATTTGCTCCCATGCTGCATTATTATTAGTTACATTGTTTCCAGCTATCTCTGAGGCTCTGTTCACACATTAACGGTTAGTGCTAAACATGAACACTAGTACATTACAATTTACCTGGTTCACACCTGCGTAACGTCCAACGAAAAAGCACGTCGCGCAGAAAAGTTCAAAAGCAATATTCTGGGTGGATTACGCACTTTCTGGCTATAGTAGTAGCCGCAAACGTACGGAATCTGCGCATGTTAACATCAGAAGAGAGCCCGAGGACTTCAAAACTCTTCCGGCCTTTGTTATTGAGATGTAGAGGTTTTTCAGTAATCCTGTCCTAGGGTGACAATGCTGCTTTTCATAGACAGTACATTGAGTGAGTGTTGTCACCATAGGACATGAAGTATGTTACTGGCAGGATCCCCAGGTAAAAAAAAAAAAAAAAAAAAACTCATGCAGCCACAACATCTAAAGACTTGTAAGCTGGTTAAGTTTTTGTTCTTGGGTTTGGATATCTTAATGCAATGCTTATTAATGCTTATCAGCGTATGTCATTGCATGCTTTTATGGTTTGAACTTTGAAAAACTTTGGTGTATAGTGCACATCGGTCCATGCAGTGTATACCTACTCAGTGGCATCCTCTCCATCTCTAAAGGATGATAGCAACTAAGCTGCTTGGTGTTAGAAATACAAAAACTGATCCAAAGATCTGAGCACACCAAAAGAAAAAGAAGCATTCCTCTTTACGTCACTCAGCACACAGGATGATACCAGCAATATATCATTTTCATGCTGGGACATTCTGTTATACTCACTGTGATCCATGGGTGACACAGGGCTTCCTGGATAGAGAGACGCTTCCTGAAAACAAGCGTGAAACAAATGAGCATAGATCTTACTAGTGATATGTAGAACACATAGAAACGTACTAAAGTGACCGATGGAATGTAAACGGAAAGATCTGTAATAACATATGGGATAAAACAGGATTGCAGATTATACAACCCCCATGAAATTTAAGTGTATGGCTGTAGCAGTAAAATCAGATATTTACCTTTGCGTAGACAATGCTTGAAAGAGTAAAGTTTAATCGAGCAATACAAAACAACTACACTATAACTGCAGCAATTAAAACCATACTCACAGGAAGGCCAATAACTTCCTGCTGTTGGAGAAAGAGTAATTGTGTGTTAACCATTACATTCTGATGAGCAGAATACTCTCCTAGTGACAAGCACCGAGGACTGGGACAAGTAGTGCACACCTATTACTGGTGACAGCAGGTGGAGAAATGTGAGCCTGAGGGTGAGCACTATCTGTATCTGGAACTCTTTTCCTAATTAGGACAGCTCAGCTGACAAAATAACTTAGCTGTCATTACAATGCTCTGCAGTCACTTCCTCTCTCCCTTCCTTAGCAGGTGACTGATTGTGCATATTATTAGACTACTAAGATTTAATGCGTTTTAAATAGAAAGAACTTGCAACTCCATAGTCGTTGTACCTGAGCATTTTATGGCATAAACACATCACAATATTGTCTTTACTTTTATTCTTTATGTTTTAAAAATTATTAAAAGAATAGGAACAAGACCCACACCATATTTTTTTTATTATTTATCTAAAGGTAAAGCCGCACAAGCATTTCTGAAAGCAAGCATTCTGCATGTTATTGTGCCACCATCCTTAAGGTGCCCATACACCTTACAACCATCGCACGACTTTTGTTGTGCGATGGTTGTAAGGTAATTAAAATCTCGTAAGATCTGCCCATCTTGGACAGGCAGTTTGTACTTGCGATCATCGCAAGCCCTCCCTGCTGAGGGGAGGGCTTCCGATGATTCCAATGCCGAGCGGGCAGTGTGCGCTTGCGCACACCAGCCCGGCAGGCATTTGTCTCCCGAGAACGCCACTAACCCACCGAAAATCGTAGGATTCTCAGCGGGTTTTCAAGCCTGCTCGGGAGATAAAAGACGTGTGACCATACAGTAGAAACGGTCGCACGCCTTCCATACACCTGCCGATTACGATAATCGGCAGGTGTATGGGCACCTTTATACAGATTGCCAAGTCATTTGTTAGCCTTTTGTCATATAGATGTGATGGCAGGGTAAGGATTTTGCAGCACTTTTGGAGGCAGACTGCTCTTCAGCTGGCCATACACTATCCAAATTTCGACCTGTTTTTGATGAACCAGCCGAAATTTAAACAATGGGTGGCACCGTTTCAGCTGGCATCCCTCGATCAGCTGACTGAAGGAGCCAGTCGGAAAATCTTTGTAAGAACAGAGCAGACAGCCAATCAGCTGCCGGCTCTGTTAGGGTATTCTGACAGAATACAATGAAGACACCAGGAGATTCCTCGATCAACACTCATAAGCATGGATTGAGGAATAACTTAACATGGACATTTGTGTTACCTTGTATCTTTCACAAGAAGCTTCCTGATGAAGTCTTTTGCCAGATCACTGGTGTGGCTGAAGAATTCTTCATCAAATTCATAGTTAACAGCAGTAATATTAGAGAGAGTCTCCTGCTTATTCTCTCCCAAGAATGGCGATGCTCCACTCAGCCTGGAAAATATTGATTGAATAAAACATAAATAATTAGCTTAATAATATAGAAATACTCATCTTTCAGATATCTACTTTGCATGGTCAAGCTCGCCTCCCTAACAAGGATATACTAATACTTCTCCTTTAAAAAGCACTCATCATTTATGGGGTTTCTGAACAGGAGGCAGAAATATGCACCAAATAATCCCATTCTTCTTCAATAGTCCTTGGTAAAGATGCATCACTGCCGTACCAATTAACAGAATCAAGCCCTTTTTGGAAACTTACGGAGTATGTCTGGACAGGATATTGAGCTACATTCGTTTTTGAATAAGACAATTCATGAATTCTGTTGGCAATAATCAAGCTGGCAATAATCAAGCTCTAAGGGGTCTATTCACTAAGCTGCCGTAGACAGCCGAGTGAAAGACCGACCTGAAGTGAAGTGAGCCGAACACTGTTCGGCTATTCACTTCAAGCTGGTACGGCTGATTTCAGCCGTATATCGGCTGCAATCAGCCGTACATCGGGTGGCTTCACGTGGCTTCGGGTCGGCCGAACATGGTCAGCATGTTTGGCCGGCCCGAAGTGCAGGAGGAGTTCGACTCAGCCGTTCCAACATCTGGATCGGCTAAGCCGAACCTCCGGCAGGCTACTCGCTGCTCTTCGGTCTATTCTTATAGATGCCGAACAGCAGTGAGTGAATAGCCGAAGCTGAGCGGCATTCGGCTCGGCTGTTCTGCTCGGTCCCTCAGAGGGACCGAGCAGAACAGAAAAATAGTTTAAAAAGTCCAAAAAAATAAATAGAAAACCATTGTGCGGAGCTAGCAATGACAGCTAGCTCTGCCTAATAGTTTTCTATTGGCCGGGCGGGCCTGGGGCCGAAGCTAGCCGAAGGATCGGCCGAAGCTACTGCTAGATCCTTCGGCTGCTTCGTGAATAGACCCCTAAGACTATCTATTCTACCTTACCCTTCACATTATCTCTAAAGGAATACCCTATGTCCCCCCAAAAAACATGACTAGTTGTTGGTTATCCTCCATATCATACATGTATAGTGAAGCTCTGCCATACAGTGTTAATCCTTATGAGTCTGTAGAACAGAAGACCCACAGCAAGCAGGTGGCTGGTTTATATCCACAAGAAAACTTGTTCTCTCTTTCCTTATGTGGTAAGCATCAATGGTTAGAATATTTTTGGTGGAGTGTACTTTACCCAACTGATATGTGCTCTTTGTTTGACACATTCATTTTAGTGGTGCAGATGGCCCCATAGCCCAGGCCCCATAGCCGCCGCATGGGTCGCTATGGCGATTGTTACGCCAAATTGACCAATGACTCCAATATACACAGTAAAAAGAAAGTAGCGATCATACGTTTCTCTTATCCTTTACTAACTTATGAAGGACCTACAAAGGCTCTATGAAGAGCTGGCAAGATTCATCAGTAGGGACAATTTGGGAGAGTATGTTACATTGCAGGAGGCAGTGGTGGTGGATAAGGAGAATGCTTTCATAGATGTTAAAAAGGGGTTATTGACACTGCTTCTTGGTGAATAAGTTGACCTCCATCATTACATGCCAGTAATAAGTACTAAGAAGAACTCATGCATTCAAAGGAAATAATGTAACTGTTTGAATGGGTTTGATATGGGGTAACCACACTTTTTTGACCTTCACAGAAAAATGTAAAGAGACTATACTTTTCGAATCTTCTCAAAGAAAATCTGAACTATGACATAATTAAGCTATACTCTGCAATAATGTTTTCAGCAGCTTTCACCAGGTAGAAGAACATTTAGAATATTATTCCTTGTCCATTAGCTGTGGGGGGAATGTTTTTTTTTAATCCAGAATTTCTCCAATTTCACACCAAACTGACAAACCATAGATTATTGGGGTTTTTTGTATGGGAGACAAATTAAAATGACCTGAAATTAATATTCAAAAAATATTTTTTAATGCTCAACATGTTATAGAGGGTGCTCACTCTAAATAACCAGTTTAATCTAAGGGCTAGTTCACACCAGTGCGTTCCGGCCCGATTCTGGCTGGAACACACTGGATCGCATTCCAGCTGGCTTACTTTGTTTTGGGGCGGGAGGGGGTGTGGTGATGCATTTGCACTGCAGCCACGCCCTTCGACCACATTGCAATCGCCCGCACCTGAATGGATGGCACATCAGTGCCTGCGTTCCGGCCTGTGCAGTCAGAAAAAAAATGCTGCAATGCAGTATTTTTTCTTACTGCACCAGACTGGAACACAGGCACTGATGTGCCATGCATTTGGGTGCGGGTGATGGCATTGCGGCCGGAAGGGGTGGCTGCAGTGCCATTTACTTCACTGCATTGCCATGCCCCCTCCAGCCCCAAAACAAAGTGAGCCGGCCAGAATGCGATCCAGTGCTTCCGGCATCAATCGGGCCGGAACACACTGTGGCTAGTGTGAACTAGCCCTAAATCCCTGGTGGCATTATTTGTTTTGTCTTACATTTTCCTTCATGTTGTGTCTAGCCAGCAGTAAGAAATAGTGATGTATATAATCTCCAAGAGTATGTAGTAGCCTTGAGCATAGTATTCACAAACCTTATCTATTATTTCATTCAAAACCTTATCTGTATGACATTTACTGCTGTAGTACATTGATACTTAACAAGGTTTTTATGTTCTTTACAGTTGTCTCATTTGTTTGTTGTTATATTGTTCTGTTTAATGTGTTTTATGCAGAAATGGTTTATCTATCATTTCTGCATCTTAACTCATTTTCATAAAAACAAATTGGAATAAGATGGATACTTACAATATATAGGTGATCACTCCAATGCTCCTAAAACAGAGAATAATGTTTATTTTATACCCTTCTTTAAGGAATTCTCTCTACAGCAGTATATGCGATTTATTTAGATGCAAACTTACCACATATCTGCCGCCAGTCCAAGTGGCTCATAATTGATTATTTCAGGAGCTGTAACAATAATTACATGATTACATAGCATGTTACTATCCATCTTCTGCTCTGAAGTACTTTGAAATTTACAGTAGTGGTTGCTGTGCTGTATGGATTGAATAGCAGCCACTGCTGCTAGTTTAGTACAAAACAAAATTTAAAAAAAATCTGGCAGTAAAAGAGCAACTTGCAAATTAACTGGTCTCACTTCAGTAAACTGAAATCTGATTGGTAACTCAATGTGGTATACCAAAACTGCATTTTGCACAGTTCATAGGCCTGTTTATCTGTTTTGTGACATGTGGTAAGCTCACCTGAAGACATACAGTAGGTCTATTACACAAGGACTGTGTGCAGCTGACCAAACAAAGGCTATCGTTTCATATACAGCAAAGCAGTCTAACTGACAAAATTGGCCTCAGTTGATAAAACACATTTTCACTTTGTAGCATTTTTACGCT
>NW_017306365.1:1854235-1890124 GCF_000935625.1 Nanorana parkeri
TTGCTTGCTTGGTTGCTTGGTAGCTTGAGCCTCCTGCATCCTTGCAACAAAGGACGCTAGGCTCCTGTTTTACCCGCATCCTAGCAACAAAGAACACTAGATGTCTTCTTCAGCCGTCTGCATCCTAGCATCAAAGGACACCAGGTAGTTCGAGCCATCTTCATCCTAGCAAAAAGGGACACTAGGTGGCTTGGGTCATCTGCATCCTAAAAACAAAGGACACTAAGCGGCTCTAGCCATCTGCATCCTAGCAACTAAGGCGTGCATTTTCACTGTACACATGTAAAGTAGGCTATACACTCATTGAATTTTGGCCGGTTCTTGAGAAACCAGCTGAAATGGATGCATGCATGCCGCTGTTGGCACCCTTCCGACCGGCATCCCTCAATCAGCTGATAGGAGCATGTGAGAATATTTTCAGGTGAACAAAGCTCGGGCCCGGTATTCTGACAGCGGCCAGGGGACGCTGTAAGAAAAGTAAAGTATTTGACTTTACAGATATAAACACAGTGCAAGTGTAGTGATCTTTACACACTGTGGGCATGGGTCCATAAAAAACAATACACCTGTGCTCAAATTTGTAAAAAAAAAAGAACCAAAAGACAGCATTGTTTATGTCTGTGTGCATGAGCCCTAAAGCAAATATGATTTAAAAACTAAAATCAGAAAATTGTAATTCAGGTTGTATTGATATATTATTTTCATAGTGACACATATAAGAAAATACGTTAACATTACAAACCTACAAATTCCGGTGTACCAAAAATATTCTTAAACTCTACTCCATCTTCAATTTTGTGTGCCAAACCAAAGTCAATAATTTTTATGTGGGGGACAGGAATAGTTTTATCCAACAGCATTATGTTTTCTGGCTGAAAAACAAAAACATCAAATCTGATAGAATGAAGCAAGCACGTGGAATATCACATTCCATAAACCTTAAGTGAAAATGGTTAGATATTAAATTGTACTTGTGTACAATGTGTCCTGGGAGTAAGATATCTGCCCAACCACTGCTAACCTCACACCCCTAGTAGCCCTGCTTAGTACTAGCCCTGTCTGTACTGTGCTGGCAAATTTCTTTAGTTGTTAACTAGATGTGCAGGACTGTCTGTCTCAAGACATTGCATATTAATGCAGGCTTTCGCAACCAGGATGCCATGGCACCATGGGGTGCCTTCTGGCTTCCTCAATGGTGCTTTAAAACTTGCACACAGTGTCATGCCATTCCGTGGTGCAGGCAGGGCCCCCCAACAGAACCATGGAAATGAATGAGGCAAATCCAGGGCGGGTTGGATCCATACAGAGAAGGACAGAAATTCCCTCCATCCAGGCCTACTCCACTGTGGCTCCTTATGTGATGGTAGAACTCTGATGTCAAGGGGAGCTTCTGATTACAAAGTGGGGTTACTGATGTGAACGGGGCTTCTGATAAGAAGAGGACTTCTGATGTGAAGGGAAACTTGTGATGTGAAAGCTCCTAATGTAAAGGGGGACTCTGATTTTGATGTGAAGGTGGGGCTTTGATGTGAAGGGGCACCTGATATAAAGGGGAGAACTCCACTTTTGTTTTGTGTTTTTGCCTGGGGTTTCCCCTATGCAAGATCCCACAGGTGGCTACCAGCCACATATAATACATTGTTCTGGGATAGATTGTGCAGTTAACACCTGTGAAGTACTGCACACTCAGCTTCATCTTGCATAGAGAGTTGCGTGCCAATCCAAGTGCCAGCTACTGTGGCAGGTTAGCTCTGCAGTTATTCATTAATTAACAAAATGGTAGCCACCACGTGTCTTCACGAAAACACAATCCGTTTTTGCTGTAGCAATTCTGACCTTAAATGTCACTTGTTACCATGCCCAGACAAGAATGTGACCGAGTTTTGAAATTCGATTGCACACAGAAATTCAGTTTAATTATCTTAAATATTATTTTGATAAAAAGGAAAATGGTGCAAGAAAATATTTACAAAAGAATTATTACAAAACAGACAATCAGCAAAAAGTAAAATCATAGGATTAAAAGTGAAAAGTAGTGAACAATGTGAATCTGCTGCAGAGTAAGTCCAATATGATGCATAAAAGGTGCCCATACACCTTACAATTATTTGCAGATTTTCTGTGGTCAGATGGAAAAAGTGCAACAGATTGGCCCAGGTGGAGATTACTCCATCCACACAGTTAAGTGTAGATGGAGGAATCTGTTGCACCTTTTCCATCTGACCACAGAAAATCTGCAGATAATTGAAAGGTGTATGGCCAGTTTTAGAGTCACTGGCTCTCACAGCTTGCTCTTAGTTGCATAGTTTTGATGGAGAGGAGAGCTACAACAGCCAATTACAGCTTTTTGTTGATCCTCTAGAGCAGGGGTGCCCACAATTTTTTGGGTTGAGATCTACTTTTCAAATGACAAGCTACAGGAGATCTACCAATGAAAAAAAACCCTCCCTCGCTCTCCTGGCTGTCTCTCCTCTCTCTCTCCTGGCTGTCTCATCTAGAGATGCGACTGGGCTTGGTGAGAACTCAGCTCACCTGAGTTTGCCCAAGAGTGCTCAAAACTCTGACCGCCACCCAACTCAATCTGTGGCGGCAATTGCGACAGAGGTGTTTCCCTTCCCTTTGTGATGTATAGCTGCAGGGTGGGAAGTGCGCCACCCCGCAACAAATTTGGGTCAGAAGAGGAGGGTAGTGATCAGTTTTGAGCAAGCTTGTGCGAACTCAGGCAAACTAAGATCACACCATCCCAGCCTCATCACTACTGGTAACTAAATAGGGTTTCTCACCTTCAAGTCAAAATGTGCTATGTTGCGTGTGTGCAGGTAATGAACTCCTTCCAGGATCTGCTTGATAAACCTAGTAGCCTCTTCTTCACTTAGTGATTCCTTCTGTGCCAGGAAATCAAAAAGTTCTCCTCCTGAAACCCTAGGAAGAGAAAACCAGTTTAAACTTTTCTCCATCAGAATCAGTGACTGGTAAAGTAGCGCCTTGACCCCTAAGTTTTAAACCTTCATATTACAGGTCATACAATAAAAAAATGTTTCATTTAATAAGAAAAGCACATTGTAGGTGGCAACTCTAACAGCAGACATGTTACATTTCTGAAGATGTAACAGAGCAGAGGTTTACAAAATGTTTGCCGTGTCTGGACAACCACCCAACTTGAAGTGCATGAGACAAAAACCTTTACAGGTAGATGCATATGCAAGCTGAAGTAAAACTTGAAACACTAAACTAACAAAGAAAACATTCTGTAAACAAACAGAAACATTGATGCTCAGCTACTAATAACAATATGAGTATCTATATGTTGTGGGGAGGTGGACGGAATCAGGAGTCAGAAATATTTTTTTGTGAAAAGTCCCTTTTATTCCTCTACAAAACAAACAGACGTGGCTGACTTCAACAAAGGGGCACAACAAAAGACTTAAAGCAGAACTCCAGGCTAACAGGTTCTTAACCCTTACAGTGGAGCTACCCCAGCGCTGCAAGGATTAAGTGCTTATTTCCGTCTAGGTGCTAAAAAAGAAAAATTTTACACACCTGACTGCCAGAGCCAGCCAGCTTATCAAGTAGTCCCTGGAACCTATCTTCCCCCTCCGCAGCTGTAGTCTAAGGATCCTTGTGTCATCATGTTCTATATTTGGTGTATAGGATGTGGGGATGCTGAGGGACATATGGCAAATTTTGTACAGCATGTCACATTTGGCAGAGTTTGTACGGCTTGCCAAACGCGACCATTGCACTTAATAGGACCACAACCGCATGCCAACTGCTTGCCACACAGTTGTGACACGGTATGGCAATGCAAAATCCCCTTGGGATCAGAATAAAAGAAAAACGGGCATTCAGGAGGCGGCAGCATCGTCTCTTGAACTCCTGCAAACTGCCACTTAACCGTGCTCTAAAAAAAACCCACCGCAGTTTGCTTTTCAGAGGGTGGTAAAAGTCTGTTGCCTGTGTGAACTCAGACTTAAGGTGGCCATACACCTGACAACCATCGCATGACTTTTGTTGTGCGATGGTTGTAAGGTGATTAAAATTTCGTACGACCTGCCAATCTTGGACAGACAGATTGTACTTGCGATCATCGCAAGTCCTCCCCGCTGAGGGGAGGGCTTGCAGATGATTGCAATGATGAGCGGGCAGTGTGCGCTTGCGCACCTCGGGCCGTGCGGCTTTCAACTTGCAATCGCTCTACCAACCCGCCGAAAATCGAAAGAAGCTGCCCATACACATGACGATTATCGTACGATAATCATCAGGTGTATGGGCACCTTTACTCTCACAGGCGCTCTCTGCGCTCACGCCTGTGCGTAATAGAGAGGGCTGAAGGGGAAGTATTTGCCTTTTCATATTAACCCCCTCTTAGCCTGCAGGTTGACTTCCTAAAATGTGTAGCAATATAGAGACACATATGTGGTTGGCATAATGATTCTTTGAGGAAGAAAATGGTATGTATTGATCATATAAACAGCGTTTTTTATAATACTTTCAATCAATTAAAGCTAGAGAATTTTACTCATGGTTAACATGGGATTTATTAAAGGAAGTACATTTAGTATTACATTGTATAATAATCTGGAAGCTGACAGTGCAATGTAGCAGTGTTATGTAATTAGTGAACTACTGCATGTCCATGTTCTCTTTTCTGGGTAACAGATTATCTCCAGATGTACTGAGCTGATTTGCTGTTATGTAATGAACTGCACACTAGTAGGACTATACTGCAATACAATGCAAAGACTGCCCATTTCACAAATGAACAAAAGAGGGTAGATTGAGTGCCCTTTCTTACTATACAGATGCAGAACTCAGTTTATGCTCTACAGTGACTATAACACAGGACAACATATCCAGGGGAAGTGAACAACTTGCAATATCCGTCTGGTGAACCACAGACCAGATATAGCACAGTTTTGAAGACTACTCACACACAGTCTACCGCAGTGGTGTATTTATGTATTTGGCTGCCCTAGGCAAGCCAAGCTCCGGCCGCCCTCGGCACCTTACTAGCACCCCCCCACCCCACCCCCCTAGTCGCAGGCAGAGATTACAAGCCCGCCCAGCCCAGCGACGCCCTAGGCAAACGCCTACTTTGCCTCGCGGTAAATACGCCCCTGAGTCTACGTCTGACTTCTCTGTCCCTCTGAAGTAAAGAAATGCATGCCCATTCCTGTCGGTAAGCACAGGGTGTTTACATGTACCTGGGATCACCTATGTGAACACCAATACTGCCTAATATATGGAAGAAGCTTAAAAAACTGTTGTTTGTTACAACCATCAAGTATTTAATGGGCTGATTTGTGTTGAACAGAATGATTTGCCCACTCAAGGTGCCCATACACCAGTGACGTGCGCTACCTTTGGTTCCGGGTGAGGCATTCCTCGCCCCCAGCAGGTCCACCCCGCCCACGGAAGCCCAGCCCCCCAACCCAGTCCCCAAGCTAGTGTGAAGGAGGGAGGGAGGAGGAGGAGGAGACAGGGGGAGCCTCCCTTTCCCTCACTTGCTCGTCACTGCTGAGGCATCAAGATCGATGACCTCAGTGGTTTTTTTTCTTCTTTTTTTGATTGGACAGCTTGGACTTATGGCGCTTTGCCATTGATCCAAGCCAACCACAGAGCTCACACCTCTAATAAAGAGTAGAGGCTGTGACAGCTCTTGTCTCACAAGTTAGGTTACACAAGCAGTGGGAAAGCCTGCTGCTGTGTAACCTAATTTCCTGTCAAAAGCTGGATGCAGCGACGCCTGTAATTAACAGGCAGAGCTCTGTCCATGACGGGTTACACAACGGGGAGGATTTCCCTGCTCTGTAACCTGTTAGAAGCTGATCTGAATGGAGTAAAAGCTGTCAGACGTGAGGCTGACAGCTTTTTCCTCCATAATATTAGCTGAGGCTCTGCCTCACCTTCCTCCCCTGACCACATGTCCCTGCCATACACCTTACAATTATCTGCCGATTTTCGGCGTGATCGCGTTTTCATACACAAATTGGCCAGTTGATGGGAAGTGCACTACCGAAATGACTGTACAACCGGCAGATTTTCGTCTTTCAAGCAGGCTAGAACATTTTCGTCTAGTTGGACGAAAATTGACAGAGTAGAGGCGTTTTCGTACAACAAAAATTTCAAGATGAAAACTGTACATGCTCAAATGAAAATTTGATCGTTCGATCAACGAAAATCAGCCAGGTAGTGGTGCTGACGAACAATAATCACGAACTACACTGGTCTGTGCATGATGGGCTGTTTGAACGAAAATTGAACAAGGATGTGATGTTAGGACAAAAAAAGTTGTACAGTGGTTGTAAGGTGTATGGCCACCTTTAAGCTCCCCATAGATTTTCCAATCTGAACCTACTTTGTACCACGAACTTTAGATTTATCAAAATAATAATAAGAATAAGGAGGACCAATCTAAATTATCCAATCAATCTGTATCCAATCAGGCAGAGCCTTATACTACACAGTTGTTGGAAGGTCTAAAGGAGATTGTAACATGTGTGGCGAGCTTTAGGCTACGTTTGTGCAGACATTAAGCCAGGCATCGCATCCCACAACTGCCAGGTCTGAAATGGTGTATTGAGCTAAACAGCACAGTGCACAAAAGGAGATAGACTCATTAACTATGCCACATGGATAGAAATGCTTCTCACATGTTTTCCTAATATGAGATATATTGGTATCTACATTATTTCTCCTTTCTTCACATCCTTACAAATTCTAGCAGGTGGTTTAGATTAGATGTATTGATAAGTAAGGCTCTGTATCCCATTTTATTAAATCATAGCCTAGTGGATGGAGGGAACCATTGATGGTTGTATGAAATAAGAGGGATCCGTGTTCTGATATTGCACTATGGCTTTTAGTTCTGGTTCTGATTGTAAGGCACAAAAACATATAGTAAAGTCCAACCCCAATTCCAAAAATGTTGGGACGCTGTGTGAAATCTACACATAAAACAGGATGCAATGATTTGCAAATCCCATAAACCCATATTTTATTCACAATAGAAAACATATAAAATGTTAAATTGAGAAAATGTACCATTGTAAGAAAATAAAAAATAGGGTAATTTTAAAATTGATGGCAGCAACACATCTAAAAAAAGTTGGGACAGGGCAACAAAAAGCTAGCAATGTAAGTGGCACTAACAAGAAAGAGCTGGAAGAACATTTTACAACTAATTAGGTTAAATAACATGATTGGGTATAAAAAGAGCATCTTAGAGAGTCAGAGTGTCTCAGAAGTAAAGATGGGCAGATATTCACCAATCTGTAAAAATTGTTGAACAATTTCAGAATACTGTCACATTTGGTGGTACTGTCAATCCATCCATCATTTTCTGATGATCATGATCATCAACTTGTATAATCAGGTTTACCCTGATAGCACTGTAAATTCCCCACAGTTAACCCTTTAAACAATACTTTCTAATTCTATAGCTAAGACCAAAAAGATGGTCCTGAGACATCTCCTTTTTTGCTGCTAGACATGCAATATCCAGACACCGAAAGCCCACCCAGGCACCTTTGCTGGCAGAGTGGACTGACTGATAAATAATGCAAATGGAATGGCCCATGGCCATTAAAAGGTGCCCATACACCTTACGATTATCGGACGAAACTTTTCATCCGACGATCGAACCGCCGTACGATTTTCGTACGACGGCCCCATCCTGCCCCGATTATCACACGGTTCAATCAGCGGTAGACTATACAGTACTATTGGTCGGGCACTACATTCACACGTTACGATTGTCGTACGAAAAGTCGATCGCATACGATTATCGTAAGGTGTATGTGCACCTTAAGACAGATACTACTGATAAAATCCAAAATATGTGGGCTGCCTCAATTATCCACAGAGAATCGTCTCAGTTCAGAGACCTCATATAGAATCCTTCTCTTTTTGGCCCATAGTTGTTTTGTTGTTATAGACCGTATTGAACTATTTAGTTTGTAACTTTGATCTTTTTAATACAATAAACAGATGGCCGGTTTAGCCACAAGAGGGTTGACCATTGACCCAGTTAACCCTATTCCTATCCCCCTCAACGATCCCTTCCCCCACCTTCGTTCATGTCCTTACCCTTTTATCCCATTAAGTGTGGGTTCCCTTTCCTCTACTCCCTACCCACCCAAAGATGCCCTCCTTCCTTACACAGGTTAATAGTTTATGGCTTTAAACTCAGGTATGTGTTACATGCTGTTTCTAGGTTTTGATACAGGCGGCCAAAACATTTAGTATAATAGCTTTTTTCTGATGCTATGTAATCTTATTTACTGTAACACATCCTAATATGTACAACTTGACAATGCATATAGTGTGTATAAATAGTTTGTTGAATATGTAAAAACCTAGTTGAAAGAGTCTCTTTTAAAAAATGTAATTAATTGAGACATGGTATCATGAAGAAAAGTTGCCTCCAGAAGAGAACAGATAGTCTTTCCAGGTATTTCAAACTGGCATTTACATAAAGAGTCCAACTGTTTATCAGTAAAGTCCCCAAAAGTAAAGACCCCATCATCTAAAGTGATGAAATTCCCAAGGTAAATAACCAGAGAGTCCACAAAGGGTAGGGACTATTTGTCAAAAGATTCCCTATCAAAAGGAAAATACCTCTGCACATTATGTAAATGATTGAAAATGAAGTTCCCACTTCTCAAAGAGGAACTGTTTCAGAGCAGAGGATGTGTGAAAGATCTTTGTGTTAGCACTAGCTGAAAAAGACGCATTACATCATACAGGTTTATACTCTAGAAGCTCAAATGAGCGTACTGCATCAGTTAAATGGAAAACAAATTGGTCAACTTTCCTATGCTACTCAGCTCCATCTAATGTCAGTAATGCTGTGAAAATGTCAGTCGCCCAACAATTTATAAATCAGGCCCAAAGTGTGTAAAGCAAAATATTGCAGAGCTCAGAGTTCAAAAAGCATACACCAGCATTTATCACCACATCTGGAGGCTTACATACTCTGGAATATATCAGACACTGGGTTACACTAGAGGCTGAACCACTGCTTTGCAACTGGAGATCGCTCTACAGATTACTGACACTGTACACGGAGGACTCAAAGCATCACGATGCAGAGCTCAGTGTTCAAACGCCACATATCAGGCTATCTTAGCCATTTGCAAATATAGAAATAAATATAGAAGCATACTTACATAGGAAGGCAACAGAGACTGGGTTACACATGAGACTATATCACTGCTCTGAAACTAGAAAATGCTCTGTGGCTAACTAACACAATACACACAGGTCTGGAAGGAGCTATAATGCAGAGCCCAGTGCCCGAAGATCACATTTCATGCTATCCCTATAGTCTTTAGTCCAGAAGTGTCCGGGTACGGCCCCCAAAGCAGCGTAGAGGGAAAGACAGCTACAGCCCAAGCATGGTAAATATCTTGATTGTAGGGAAACATGAATGAACTACTGAGAATGTTAATAGGAGGGAAAACAATAGTAAAAACTTAGAAACGGTTGGCCTCAGCAGAGCAAAAAATTGAGGCATGAGGGTTTTAGGTGGGGATATCTGAGGGTTGACTTAACATATGTTTTTGGTTGCCAGCGTCTAAACCTCCTGAAGGTGGCAGAATAAATAACAGTCTTATAAATAACCGAATCCTGTGTCCCTGAACGACTTTAGGAGCACAATACATACTGTATATAAATGTGCAGTCCTGAAGTGGTTATACCAAGCTCATAGCTGCTGTTGTTTTCAGTTGACGCCCGTCCTGCACATACAAATGTTCACTTGTATGCTGCTAAGGAATGTGTGCCCCCCTGCTTCACCTCCTCCTCTGCAACCAGATATCCTGGGTTCTCCTGTCCTCCATCACACTGAGTGTCGGCAGCTGGATCGGAGGGAGATCTGCACACTTCCAGTGTCTGATCACTGAAACCGGAAGTAACAAGGATTTGGTCACCTTTCTCCAGCTGCGGTGGCCGGAGAAGTAGATGGTAAAGCATAATCTGCTTTATGAGATTCTTTGGGGTCCATAGGTGACATTAAATAGACTACTGATGTCTCCATAAAGAGGACCTGTCACTTCCTCTATGCTATCATATAGGGGGCTTGTTAACCCCCTATGTAAGCGCAATAAAGTGCCAAAATGACGATTGCACCACACATATTACATATCACTGCGAACATCAGAGTGAGAACAATAATTCCAGCGCTATCACTCGCTGTTAACTGTAAATTGATGAGCGGAAAAGGCTTTTAAATCATGACCTATGGGCAATTTTGGGTACTGTAGTTTTTTGCCATTTCAGGCGCAATGTTAAGGCTTGGCATGTTTGGTATCTCTTTACCTGATACCAACCCATCTTCTATATTTTACCAAAAAATCGCCTATTTTATTCTATTTGTGTGCACTAAATTCATTTTAGTGTATTTTTTTCCCTAAAAATATTGATTTGATAAACATTTACGCAAATATAGTGCGACATAAAAATTGCATCTAGCATTTTTTTTATTCTACAGAGCCTTTGCTTTGAGAAAATATATAGTTGTTTCGGAGTTTTAAGTACTTTTCCAGCCAAAAATTCTGATTTTATCATGTGCGAAAAATGAATGAAAAAGGAAAGGATGTTTGGCTTTTGTATGTACATCTTAGAAGGCGATATAAGAACATTTAGGAGTGTTCTATTTGCAGACATTTGCAGCAAGATGGTTTTCTGTACATGTTAAAGTACATGTTCTGTACATGGTAAAAGTGACCAATTCTGCTACGAGCTACTACTGTTTGATAAATTGATAGTTATTTTTATTAGCCTGGTAAAATACCAGTTTAAGTGTTCCTATATGACCTTACAAAGAGAACATCATGAACACAACCTCATCAACATCCTGGCATTCTGCAAGTATTAATTCTTTCATGGAATGTACCCTCCCCCAATGGTCCTTGGGCCTCTGTACAAATTATATTATTCTGAAAGACATCACATCGGAAGATGAGGAGGAAGCTGAAGGAAGGAAGAATTGTTTCATTTCCTTCTGCAATATGACTTGTCCAGTAGTGCTTCCTGTCTCTGTGTTTAATGTTTCCTTCATTTCAGAGTAATATTCCCTTTGTTGACAGCTTTTGTATGTCTAAGTGGCACTGCCTTTCAGTTACTTAATCACGGACTGCCTAAATATGCCATGGTCATCAGCTTTTGCATACCCCATTACATAACACAATATCACTAGGTCACATTGTACTGTCAGTGTGCCCGACATCCTCTCCTTGTTATCCCTTGAAACTCACAGCTCCAGGATGAGAACCACATCAGTCTTGTTCTCATACACATCCTGCAGGGTGATGATGTTAGGATGCTGGATATCACGTAGTATGTTCACCTCCCGTTCAATCCCCTCCCGGGTTACTCCTCTACGGCTGGCACGACTCTGCCTCTTCTTGATGAATTTTGCAGCGTATTCTATGCCAGTCTTCCTCTCTCTGCACCTTTTTACTATGGCAAACTGCCCACTGGGGAAACAGAAAACAAAAAGTAAGTCCAGAACAATGCAGAGGAGAGGTTATATGAGAACATATTGTTGTCTACCCATTTATAACCTGCAGTTCTGGGCTACACATATGAGCATTCATTAAATGTATCAAGATTATTGACTGGGGCATTACAGGAGTGACTTGTATGGCTCTGCACACCCCTCGTCAGTAAGGAATAAACCTCATTGTATTAAAACAACCTAAGTATAATATACAGTACATACTTACCATTCCTTTTCTTTCCTGTAGCTCAGCCACCAGGTGGAAAGAAAGGATGCCCTGTGTAATGCCAAGCCACTCCAGTCAGAGCTTACACTGGACTGAGGACTCTCTCCCTGCCCCATGTGACAGTGCTGTGCCAATCTCCAGGCACCTCAGATCAAGTCACATGACACGAAGAGAAGCAAGTTACTTGCTCCTCCATACTCTGAAGCTCTGGGTATTTTCATAGCTCCCAGTAGCTGAATTGAGCAGTGGGGGAGTAAGGGAAAGGCAAGTCTGTGCTGGTGGGGGTTGTGCCATTTAAACAAACCTGTATGGACATAACACAGGCTTGCTTTAAAGCTGAGTTCCAGGAAACTGCAAATTACAGAGATAAATACATATAATGGAGATGTTTTACCTGCCATTGGATTTGTATTTGTGCTCATACAGATCTAAGATTCACATAACTCTGTTACACATCACAGCGCTGTCTGGCAGCGCAGGAGACCTGATTTTTGTCTGTGGTAGTTAAGTAACACGTACAGGTCTTGTCCCTCCCCGAGCCTGTGACTGGACAGTGAAAGTAGAAGCAGCAGACTGTTGAGATCATCTTTCTGTCACTCAACTCTCTCCTCCTATTACCATGTTCCTTGTTAGTACATGAGCACTTTAGCACAATTGACTGACTTGACCCAGTCCCAGTCTGAGCTCTGCTATACACCAACACAAAAAATATATTTAATGATATGTTAATACATGGAAAGCTGCATTAATGTGTCTTTTATTTCTGCCTGAAGGTAAACTTTAAGTCCAATAGAGGAAAGTGAGGAAACCAACCTGGCTGTGCTGTCTGGCAGGACTGTAAGTCTCAGGACTGGCTGAACAAAACTAAACATTCTTTTGGCAGCTCCCTAATATCTACTGCATTGTATTGTATTGTATTAAACAGTATGTTTGTCTGTTAAGCAGCTTTGTTGACTGCATTTTCAGTGTAAAATACACAGTGCTCTCAGTGTGTATTTGTTGTCAAACATTTTTCCGAATCATGCAGATCCCTCTCTGCACTTTTTCTGTAATCAGTGACAGGCTGCAAGTTTAGAATTTCAATATTGTACAATAGCATTCTTTACAACAATACATATTTATTTTGTTTGCTCAACAACAGGTGTGTCATCATGTAGCAAACATGAGTTCCCCAATCATATCACCTTTCACCTAACAGCTAGATGCACCTGACACTGCTTTTATATGGTTTTGGTTCACTATGGAGTACAGGCAATAGGCTTATTTATGAAAACCAGGATTAAGAAAGTGCAGGTATTGTCTACAGCAGATGTCAAGTGCTTTTTCAAGTGCTGGTCAGAAATCAAAAAAAGTTGAGAAGAAAAAGAACACTTGATTCTGTGATGTAACAAAAGTCATAGTACCCCACGTGGCTGCTATTGGGCCTGTGGTAAGAGGGGGGATCCTATTAGGATAGCTGTTAAGGAAAACTAACCCGTATATGTTCAGTATAGAATGGCTGGTCAGACCCCAGGATTATCTCTAGTTACAGATCCCCCTCTGAAGCAAGAAGCATTTGCTTAGCTGTCTTAAAAGTGTAAATGTATTGCCCTCTGAACTTCTGCTACAGACGTTAACCATGTATGCCATGTGCAGTCATACATCCCAGAGTTTCACCTCTACTTAAACCTTAAATAGCAAAGTCCTTTAAAGTTGACCTTTACACTCAAAAATCAATTTCTACCAATGCATCCTTCTATGTATGATGATTAATAATAACATAGACATGTCAGGTGTAAAATGCTGTGATTTTGAAATACTTACACTTGCAGAGCATTCACTTCCTGCTTTGATAGGGCAACATGACTTCAGTTTGAAATCAATAAATATAAACGAGGAGGAAGGTTTTTATACTGTATCACAATGCAGTGTCTGGCAGTGAGTCTTCTATAATAAATTACAAAACAAAATTTCCGCCAAACAAGGAGATCCCACCACTACTTCAAATGTACCACAGTCTGTGTAAAAAATGCGTATATATTTACATATCTAAATGTAAACATTTATCACATATATATCAAATACATCAAATACAAAAAAACATACAAAAAACATGAAGACTGCACTCGGCTATAGTGTATAATTCAAGTAGAAACAGGTAAAGTGATCAGTGCACCCCTTGAATGAATAGATTTTGTAAAAAAAGACCCCAAACAAAAATTGTCTTCCAAAATGAATGAATGAAGGAGCCTTATGCTCTAGCAAAAGATGGCTCAACTGTAATGTGCATGAAGAAAAAACTTCAAAGATGGAAATCAATCCTAGTCAAATGAATATACACTATATATGGCACTCACAGTACTGCTGCTGGGTCGTCAGTTTGGAGTTTTCCACTGTTGCACATCCATGGGTATAGAGAGCAATGCATTATGAACAACTTTTTGTGATAGGAAAAAAATTTCAATGATGTAAGTATCCTCACATAGACTTCATTGCTTCATAGAAAGAAATTAATGTGGACTCCAATCAGCAGATGCAAACCGCAAAGCGAGTCCATGCAATTGTATGGGTTTAGTATTAGCGGGCGTCTGTAGTGAGTGCCATTGAAGAGCATTGGTTGATTTCAAATCGGAAATAGTAGGCTCCAGTGTCGGTCAAAAGGCTAGAAAGAGGCAATCAAATGGATTTATTTGTCTATAAATATAGACTTTCATTTCAAATAGGGGGTGTCTGTAGCCGAGGCAATCCACAAAAAAGCACGCCAGTCCCTTGACGCGTTTCTCCCCCACCGTGGCTTGGTCAGAAGGGCGTGGTATGAAAAAATTCAGGATCTACTGATTTAAATAGTGGACATAATGTTCCAATTAGGATCAATAAGCATCTATGTTCCAGCTTGTCTCTAAGGAACACATTATCTCAAACGATAGCATTCCACATATAACCATATAAGGTGATGCTTTTCAAAGTGTTATTCATTCATTTTAACGAAAAATATTTGCTACATTCAAGGTAAAGGTATCAATGTAACAGCAATGTATATATACACATATATGGAATTTTGTCAAGTTATTTTTTATGGTAATGACTAAACATCCATAATCATTATTTTTTGTGTGTGTTATTTCTCATGATGCTCTAAATATAAACAAATATAAGGGCGAAATATGGGCGAAAAAAGATCATGCTGGAGAGGGAACTCGAAACTATAAAAAGCAACTAAAATTAATTGCGTCATTTATACCAGATTCCTCATAGGATTTGGTAAGGTGTATCCACCTACACTCACTTTGCAATAAATATTTATCCCATTCACCCCCTCGATTGGAATTATGCACTCGGTTACAAAATCTATTCATTCAAGGGGTGCACTGATCACTTTACCTGTTTCTACTTGAATTATACACTATAGCCGAGTGCAGTCTTCATGTTTTTTGTATGTTTTTTTGTATTTGATGTATTCGATAGATATGTGATAAATGTTTACATTTAGATATTTAAAATTAGCAAATAAATACGCATTTGTTACTCAGACTGTGGTACATTTGAAGTAGTGGTGGGATCTCCTTGTTTGGGGAAATTTTGTTTGGTAATGACTTCAGTTTGCCTAAACATTCCTAAAGGTGGCTGAGTGGTGTACTTTTATCACACTGATAGTCATTGAAGTGAACCATCAGAGCATCGGAAGATAGTAGCTCTGGGTGTAAATGGTGGCATAAAGAGAGGATTTTGTCATGAAGCAGAAGCACAGAAGAGGTGGGATATACACAATCACAGGTAATTAATGTGATTTGTGATGTATCCTAAAACAAACCCAAAAAACTAACAGGGTCATTCACAAAAGGGTGAAGAGTTTGGAGAAGGCAGGGGAAGTGAACAATCTAGGACAAAACAGCTGATTTGAAAACATTCTCCAATTTAGCTCACTTTCCAGTTCAGCTATGTTGTCCTAGATTGTTCAGTTCTCCTGCCTTCTTTCTTTACCCTTTAGTGAATAACTTTGTAAAATAGAGCTTTAAAGACGTTTGCATTATGGTTATAGAATAATTGTTTACAACAGCATTGATCATTTTATCATAATGTAAAATATTATTATAGTTATTATTAGGGATGCACCGATACCGATACTAGTATCGGTGCCGATACAGAGTATCTGGGCGAGTACTCGTTCAAATGCTCCGATACTTACCTCCGATACCAGAACTTCCAGTCAGAGGGAGATTTATTTCTGACCAGCAGTGCAGAGGGAGCATGGAGCTGGCTTTCTTTCCAATCAGGAAGCCGGGCAGTGGGTTATGACCCGCCTCCCGGCTTCATGATTGATTAGGAAGCCAGGCTGCCTATGAACAATTGAATCCGGCTTCCTAGCCAATCAGGAAGCTGGGAGGCAGGTCATGACGTGCCGCCCTACTTCCTGATTGGCTAGGAAGCCAGCTTCACTTGCTGGTATGCAGCCTGGCTTCCTAACCAATCAGGAAGCCGGTGGTACATCATGACTCGCCTCCCGGCTTCCTGATCGGTCAGAAAGCCATGCTGCCTAGCAACAAGTGCAGCCGGCTTCCTAGCCAATCAGGAAGCCGGGAGGTGGATCATGACATGCCGCCCGACTTCCTGATTGGCTAGGAAGCTGGCCTCACTTTTTGCTAGGCAGCCTAGCTTCCTGACTAATCAGGAAGCCGGACCGCACCTCATGACCCTCTGCCCGCCTTCCTGATTGGTCAGGAAGCCAGGCAGCCTCGGCAAGTGAAGCTGGTGTTCTTTAGATAGAACACCGGCTTCCCAGGCAGTCAGGAAGCTGTGCAGCGATTCATAATCCGCTGCCTGACTTCCTGATAATCAGGGCACACAGCATCGGTATCGGTACTCGGTATCGGTGAGTACCGGGAAAAAAATATTCGTATTCGATACCAAAAAAACGGTATCGGTGCATCCCTAGTTATTGTTATTGCTACTGAAACTATAACTGGAAACTGTAAATATAACTTTAAAGCACCAGACCCTAGCAGTATACTGAACTATGCTGACAGCTCTTCTGCTGCCTCTGCCTTTCCTTGATTTAGCCATACTTTATGTTAAGATCAATGACACATTTTGTAATATTGGACACTACAGCTACTAAAGAGAGAGTTAGCTAGGGGTCCCCATTAAAATTTTGCTTTGGTGCCCAATTATTCATAATTATGCACCTGTATTGATTGAATGCAATGATCAACACAACTATTATGATGTTTTTCACATATTGCTTTTCAAATGGAACATGATCATGCAGGCATTGATATCAATGATCTTTGTGTTTTTATGCTTATAGAGGTTGGAATGCAAGGTATGGAAAGGAAGTTCTGGGAGTTTTGAAGATATTGCTGTCACTGATCACCATCTACAGGCCTATTCTATTCAAAGAGAGGCTGTAAAAAGCTACCAGTACACAAAATGGTGAACATGTGAACATTCAGCATGATAAATGTAAAATTTAAGAATCCATGCATGTTCTTCCCATGTACAGGCCTCACCCTGAAATATGTAGATTCTGGCCAACCAGGGCAAAAGAGGACAGTGGAATTTTAAAATGATGATAATGTAAAAAAATACCTCACAACAAGCATGCGCAATAAATGGGGTTTATTCTTGAAGGGTCGATCCATTGAAACCCTTTCCTTCCGTTTCTGGCAGATGCTAGAGAAACTGCTTGAAAACTGTGCTAAGAAAATATGGAAGCTGCCATTGCTGACTTCTTCTATGTTGAGCACCCAAACCACAAGTCAAAAAGCAAGCCAAAAGCATAAAGCTTATTGGTACTGAAGACATTTTGTAGTTGATGGACAGGGCATTGTGGCCCAGCAGTCCAAACCTTGGATGAGACATTGGGAGTCTGGCACAAATGTGCTCCAACCATAGGCAGAATGCTGCTCCAACAACAGTGTGAACGTAGCCTAAAAATGGAAGCAAAATGTAATTATATCATCATTTGTTCCCAGGATTATGAAACAATAAACCACTTTTAGCCATGTCAAATGAAAATATAGTCCTGACATTTAGAAGGTTTCTTCACTTTACTAACCAGCTGCTAAACTACTGAAGATGGCTCAGGAACTGGGGGGTTTCTCAAACAATCTCTGGGAGATTCCCCTGGATTCAGAGTGGATAATTAGTTTGAATATTGTGTTATATTTACCTTCTCCTTACCAGTTATGGCATTAGTGTCATGTCTTAAATAATATGAAAATTCCCCAGGTTTTTGTTGCATGCATTTGCTAATACATGTGAAGCCACACTATCCCATCACGGCCCATCTGCAAAGTGTGTTACTAAACTATCTAAATCGACCTCCACTAAGAAAACAAACAGATCTTTGGAATCACAGCAGTTTTTTGTTTTTGTTTCTCCTGTAGCTTTGACAATACTTTGTCACCTTCATCAGGTATTTTAGGCTGAGTACCTCTCAACACTTTCCAATGAGTAGCTGAGAATGTAATATTTGTACCTGAGTTGAGTGTATTTCGTAGGTGAACAAATGCCACACACGGGTCAACACCTGTGGTGAATCATTTCTTGAGCTTTGTTGTTGTCTATACAACACCTACATACAGTTTATTTCTCCTGACTTTTCTTTGTCTTCATTATAGAAACAAGTAATATCTGCGCACTTATGGTATGCTGCTGTGTAAGTAGTCACTGCTTTTAGTTTGCGTGTTTTTTTTAACATTCTTTGCACTTGCTGACTGATTGTCTGCAAGCAATGCTGTCTGTATGCAGATATCGGCTTTTGAGCAGTGCTCTAGCACTAATAACTAAATGCTGGTTGCAGACCTTTGTGCTTATGTGAACATGTATTGTGGTAACGCAAACCTTTTATTTTGAAGGGGCTGCCAATACACCACCAAGGGACTTTTAATGCACCTGCACAACAAAAGGTAGGGAAGGAAGCGCCACAACTGAGTTAAACCTGTCTAAGAGGTAGGGGTCTACGTGTAGTAGGGGCCTGATGAGTGGATGATGAATGATGCGGTGTTAGGGGGAGGCGCAAAGGCAAGGTTAGATCCAGGTGAGAGTGGCGATCCTGGAGTCCTAGGTGTTTGTTTATGAGGTGGAGGAAGAAAAAATTTCCAAAAGTTTGGCAGCTGCTGAGTGTCCTCAGAAGAAACAGAAAATCGTGGGGGAGTAAAGCGTCACCCCAAAATGGGAAGATGACAGGATATGGATGGATCAAGGAGTGACTGGTATCCTGTTGTCCGAATGACAGCAGAGGCAATCCGATTGGGAAACAAAGCACATAAAGGAATTGAGTAATCACAAACCGTAAATCAGATGTGTGATATGTAGTAACTCACCGCAAAGTAAGTGGTGGCGTGATGTCATCGACGGAGGGTTGGGATGATGATCTAGGAAACTTTGGTGTTGTGGGGTAGAGTACCGGATGGAAAAGTTCACTTAGTGGAGAAAAAATGATGTCCAAAAGTTGTATGGATGCCCAATATCTTTATGGTGAATATGCTTTGGTAGTGGCAGTTTTGAGGTAATGCTGGTGGTCCTGGGCTGGTGAGGTGACTATTGTGGTGGTTAATATAGGGGTTGATACAAGGGCCCCCCCTGAAGCGAAGAGCGCTGTGACACAGGACAACTCTCCTAATTTTTCATTAAAGCACCTGCACCGCGTTCTGTCCCACACACTACAACTTGCAGGTTGTTTACATCTGTGCATCATGATGTGCTGAAAAGCAGGTCTGTGGTTGCAAGTTGTACCGCAATTTGTGCTTTGCCGTGCAGTAAGATGTGTTGTTAGCGCAACACAAAAGTGTAAATCCGGCCAAAAACACATGACTTAGTTGTCTCTTTATGCAGGCTGACACAGTTTTGCCCAATGTTTAATTAAATTTGAAACTTTTCATTTAATGGGTTGATGCTAAACAAAAGGTTGTCTCTAAGGAGGAGATCCAGATGTCTATTTATAAACAATTCACAGAGCCATTGGTCCTGAATATTCATTCTGTGTGAATGGATGCACAAAGTGAACGTTCTTGCTATAATTCCTTTATAAGTCGAATGTATTTTCGAATGTCATCTTGTAATACCGCATTATGGTCACTAGATGGAGCTGATGAGCACAGGAAATGAGTATTCATTTCCTATGTCATCCCAGAAAATGATCATCATGACTTTTGTGGTGATCTGGTAGATGTGAATTCCTTTGGACAAGGAGAGCTTGAATGCCACCATTCAATGCCTTGTCAATGATTTCAGTTTCTCCCTTTTTAAACTTCTTTACCCAGTGCTTGACATTGCTCACGTCAGTAATTACATCACCATACACATTCTTCAGCTGTGTATGTAGCAAAACAGCCGAACAATTGTCTTAAGGTGCCCATACACCTTACAATTATCTGCAGATTTTCTGTGGTCAGATGGAAAAAGTGCAACAGTTTGGCCCAGGTGGAGATTACTCCATCCACACAGTTAAGTGTGGAATTAAGAGGAATCTGTTGCACCTTTTCCAATTACTGCTCTTTGTTTCAACCTTTCATCCGTGATTCGCTTAGTAGAATTTAAAAAACAAGCACACAATGACTGAAATTGTACCATATGTATGACATAAAACATGCATTTTATTATAAGTTCACATGATCAGCAGATATGAAACGACAGGCTGTTTAATACTGCCTCATAGAAAATAATATCTTTATATTTTATGAAGAAATATCTTCCATGCCTTATTTTGTTCAAATTCTCAGCATAAGCTGAGATATGAGCAAGGACAAAACAGCTTTATGAATCTGACCTACTTTATTTCATGCCTTATTTATTGCACTTTTTATGCAACCACACCACTATTGCAGTGAAGGTTTCTTTGCCCTCCATTTAGCTTTTTTCAAAAAGAAACATGAAGTAAAAGGAATTCAAACTGTTCAAAAATCACAGTTTTTAATAGCAAATTCTAGTAATCAGTTATGTTTTAACAACATTTAGAAGGATACAACAAGAAAAAAGAAATGTATTATCCTAAAACTATGAGATCTTCTAAACAGAAGTTTACTAAATACTTCTTTACAAGATTTAATAGATTAGGGATTTAGGTAGTCATCTTAATATATGAATGATGAACTGATTCTGAAATGTAAAATAAGCAACTAACCCTGTAGCTCCAGAGATATTTCTTGAAAAATGAAATATTGTATAATTTGATCCATGTTCATTGAAAGGATGGATCTCCTTTGGAATGCTACAGATTTATGTCAGGCATGAATGTCAGTGATCTGTTGCATGCCAAACCCTGCACTCTATAGCTGTCTCTTGTGATTATTCAGTCAGTCAGTTGTTTTGCTCCTAGACATGTGCGATTCGATTCATTACAAATCAAAATTCAGAGGAATTTGTGTTATTGGGAGATTCGGATAGATCCGAATCTCCGAATAACAATGGTAACGTAATTCAATGAATCTGAAAGAAATCATATTGAAAACAACTAATTCATTTGGATTCATTTGTTTCATTGGGATGTCATGATGCAATGTTTGGGCTTTTCGTTAAAGGTTGAACATTTTTCTTGTATCAATAAAACACTATTTGACAAATAGAGATGTATTAAAAAAAAAAAGTTATTTAGATCAGTGAAATAAGCTGAGATTCCTTTTATGATGGAGGTCTTCCAAAATAACGAATTATACATAACAATAAACAACAACCTTCCTTCCGAAATGACGAATCAATTCAGCATAATGAATAACTAATTTCTCAAAAATAATGAATCATTCCGAAAACGAATCATCGTAACAAACATGATGAAACAAAATTATTTGTGAATAGGCCCTAATGCAGCAGTCGGAAAGCTTGATCTGTTTACTTTCAATTGAGGCCTATGTAATCCCTTAAAGAATAAGCAGACAGACACCTTTACAGGAGCAGTAGGTGGGCAGTAGGTCTCATGTCCTCTACTGAGTGCTACCAGTCTCCTTTACAGTAACTGTTGCTGTCATCTGAAGTATGATAAACTACATTTATATATCTTTGCTATACTTTGCTTTTCTTTTTTGCATTATCTCCATCCATTTTCACACCCCCCTCTAGTATCTGCATTTGAAATAGTTTATTACTATAAATCATTTACTAAATCAGGATCAGAATCTGGCAATTTTAACAGATCCTTTCGGGTTTTTATATGTTTTATAAGCTTATTTTTTGGGAAATTAACTGGTTCAACTTCACTGCTAGCTACTTGGACAGATGGAGTGATGTTGATTCATTGGTCAATGGCTGGAGGCGAAGGTTTAACAATGTTGAATCAGGATATACCTGGCTAGTAGTATGTGATAAATGCCTTGGCAGGTAAAACTGGTGTTTGCAAGGACTTCCTCTTTAAAATGGAACTATGGAAATGGAATTCAAGCAGATTCAGGACAAATCTAACATTCTCACACCAGGTTCTGAAGGGGTTTCAATGCAATCATAAAGTACACAAACAGGTAAGCAGCACATCTCCATCTAGCATTGTAATCCAAATCCAGTCTAAACATGTAGCCCCATGCAGTGTTTCTGAACTTCAGTCTCTAGTAGCTATTAACAGTTTATTGTTTCCATCTCTTTTCAACAATCTTTGGTAAAAATAAGGTGCTCTACTTTTAAACTGAAATGAATTAACCTAGAAGCCTGGGAAAAGTGCACTTTTAGAGGCTGATGAATCCCAAGGATGAGCATCATTGTAGGTAGTCTGGAGGTGTGGTATCTTAGGCATCTCAAGGAAAACCAAACACATGTCATTGGTGAAAAAACACAACCAATATATAAAGATCGCTGAAAAAAATCTCAAACCTGGATCAATTTTCTCAAAAGAGTAAAGAATAATATATTTAAAAACCAACCAACCATTACACAGGAACGCACTAACCTTAGAGGTTATGTACAAACAGTAGAAAAATGCAGAGGAGCAGCATACATTGTTTCATTCCTTCTGTGACCTATTTCTATATCAGCCCATCTCGGTTCCTGGCAGAGTGACGGGTATAAAAAGAAAGCTACAAACACCAATAGAGGACGTGCTTGCAGTCCACACAACGACCAGGAAAATGTCTGGCTGGTGGAGTAAGCTGTAAGAAGGTGCAAGGAGTATTCTCTATGATAAAATAATGCATGTACTAAATTCCCTTTATAGCAGCTAATAACTATAACCACTAAGGTAAGATATATGCAAAGGTGCAGCTGCTGACCAATGCAACCAACCTGATTCCATGTTTTATTCATCCTGTCAGTGCATACAACAGAACAGATCCAATATCTGCATGGCTGCTACTGGCAGCAGACAATTTCTCCCTGTCCTCTAATTTTGTATTAATCACCCTCCTTCAGAAGTGACTGCCCTGGTCAGGGCAGCCTTCAGAAATTTCGGGGCCCCTTACGCGGCTTTAGGCCGGGACGGTCCCCCGCGCCGCCCGGTTGTCGCCCCGCGCCGGACTACCACCATTGACCTCGATTGTCGGCGGGTCAGCAACGAGTGAGGGAGATCGCGTCGAGGAGGAGAGCAGCGGCGTGCGTGGCTTCAGCGGTGGGCGTGGCTTCGGCGTCCTGTCGGCACGGCGGGAGCAGCGTGCGGTGGGCGTGGCTTATGCGTCCTGTGGGCGCAGCGGGACGTGAGCTTTTTACTTTAAAATAGTAAAAAGGTAGGCGATTTTTCCCTGTATAGCGGATGTAATGGATAGGCAGCTTACAGTTGAATAACACATCTGGTGTCCTCAGTTCGAGCCCTGGTCAGGACACTATTTGCATGGAGTTCGCATATTCTCCCTGTGCTTGTGTGGGTTTTCTCAGCGTACTCTAGCTTCCTTCCACACCCCAAAGACATGCTGGTAGGTTAATTGACTCATGTCTAATATGTAGTATATGCAGAGTATCCACGGATGATATTCTATGAGTGTGCCCAAGATGGCTGCCCCACCATCTGCTCCAACAGCAGATAAAAGTGGCTTGAGTGCCCAGGGAGAAAAGCGCTATAAAAATCTAAGCTATATTAATACTTATATTTGAAATGACTCTTAAGGTATATCAAAGAATTCTTTGATGTACAAATTGCCATAACAGCCAATCAGAGCTCAGTTGAATCATTGGTTATTATAGTTAGTACATGCCATCATTAGTCTTTGTCATCTCACTGAAAAGTCTGCAAATCTCCTTTGATTTTGTAATGCACATCACACAAGCTGCCATCCCTGCTCCTACAGGAACAAACCAGCGTGTGACATCTAGGAGGTAAACTAAATATAGGTCAATAAATCAGTAAAGATCTGATGTTAGCATGTGGACGTGTGCATTAATATGGCCAAATTCCACAGCTGGATTCTATTTGATCTTTCACTGAAACATTTTAATGCATTTTATTTATATCCATCATTTAAATATACCACTATGTATAGCCCCATCCCATTCCATACTATTTGCAGATCTAAGGCTATATGTTAATCAAGTCACCTTTAGGCATATATCTCTAAAGCCTTTGATCATATAAAATAAAATGTATATTTAGATATTTTGATAAAACTATTCTTGTATGTGATAACAGTTAAAATGGAAATGAATGGCCCCTTAGCTTGTAATGGTAAAAAATTCTAACTATGAAAAAAATATTTTTATGTTATCTATAAATCCCAGCGGGCAGTTTAATTTTGAATTCAGCGCGGCTGTGTGTGTCTCCGCTATCCGTTCACAGATCCATCCACAAGATCTGACTATAAGGGCTAATTCACACCAGCCCCACTGCATTCCGGCCCGATTAGGAGCTGGATCGCATCCTGGCCAGCTCACTGATGCGTTCCGGTCCTGTGCAGTCTGAAAAATGCTGCATGCACCATTTGTTCTGACCGCATCAGACCGGAACGCAGGGCTCATATATCTCAATGGAGCACAAGTGTGGTGAGGTTACTGCACTTGTAGTCCATTGAGTACTTCCTCCAGCCCCATAGCAGAAGGTCTGTACCTCTGTACGGACCTGGAGGTGGGGGAATAATCTGCAGGAACCTATATCATCTGATCTAAGTTGCAATGCTTTGCAGGCTCCATTGCAAAAAATTATTGGTGTGTTTTCCATCTTTATTAGATGATTGTTCTAATAAAATTATTCTATATAGGGCTGTACATGGACAAACCATTTCTATATTAGCAACTTTACTACTGCAAACAAAGTAGTTGTAATTAGTTTATTAGTTAGGTTAATTCATTGTATTTGGTGATTCCACTTTTTTTTTTAATAATATCCAGCTTTTTATTTAGACCAAACATTTTCTGGTGATGAGTGCTCTCCCAGGCAGTTAATTACAGCATATGATAAGATTACCTCTCCCTTGTCTCTGACCTCTATAGCGAGGCTATATACATGGTGTGGAAATAACGTGCCCCTTGACTGTCCCCTTGTCCCTGCCAAAAAACACACTCTCATATCTTTCTGGTGTATAAATATGCAGCAGTTGTTCATTTCCAATTAGGTAAAAGAGACAAAATCACATACTCTTTGCCAGGAAGCAGTTTATTGACTCTGATGACAAAATGGTTACTACAGTGTTTAGTTAGTAACACATTTCCAATTCCCAAAAGGATTATAGCTATCTTAATATAGTAGCAGTGCTATGAGTGGTATGTAGGTTAGACAAGCTGAGCATGGCAGCCTTATCAGGTGTCTGCCTTGGACACGGCATCAGCACTTATACAGAGATGAGGAATGCCTTAACGGATTCACAATGCTGAGTTTGGGACTTCGAGAAGTGCAGAGCACACTGCAGGCATAGCATTCATGCCTAGAAGCGCAGAACCCCCAAAACATAGATGTATGAAACATTTAGCAATCTTTGTAATATGTAAAGATGGTGACATGGTTATGGACCACAAAATGAAAAGGCCATGCAAAATTACAATTGCAGAGAGACAATCAGAAACAAATCTTAAAACAGCTGGGTTCCCTGCTAAAAACACTTATTTTAATGAGGTTGTTGTTGTAAAAAATAAAAACTGCTGAAGATATGTGCATCTAAAATCCTCCCATTGCGACCAAAACCACAGGTCACCATAAGCCTGGTGTTTAAATAAGCCAACTGGCAAAGTACAGCAACTTAAAAAAAGATAATGTCACAGCGTTATGCCAACTGTGATAAAGCCTAATACTTGGTGCCAGGTTTGTTCATGTTTTAGCCATTCCAATTCAATCCAAGTACACAATAAATAAATAAATAAGACTTGCCAAAAGATCATGACCATGATTTCCTCTTTCCTTACTAAAAAGGACACACTAGTCCAGCCATATTCCATTTAACAAAATGTATATGAATACAATAAATAATGTGTTTTGTTGAGTCACACATCATTTTGTGATCAATGCTATTTTGCATACTAGTAACCATGCATGTTGTGCTATAGAAACATATATCTGATAAATAATGCCAGATAATGTATCTGAGGTGTAGATTAATAAAAAAAACAACAACCCAGAATGCCCAGATGTATAGCAACGTATATGCATCTCAGAAAATAGCAAGCATCAGACCTTGGAATGGCTGCTATAATACTTAAAGATGTTATTGTTAAGTCATATTAGTTGTCTTTGTTGCATTGATAAAGAAGGGCTGACATAACATTTTTGGAGTAAAGGCTGCTCCAGATTCTCGCCGCTGCTGCTCATAACCATAAACTTCTTAAATATCAAAGAATATGGCCTGGTTCACACCTAGGCGTTTTTGAGCAGTAGAAAAACGCCCAACACAAGAAATCCCTTGATTTTCAAGGGCCCCGGTTCACACCTGAGCAGGAAAATGCCAAACGCAGAAAAAAGTACATTCGCTTTTTTTTGTTGCCAGTTTCAAGCTCGTTTTCCGCCCATAGACTTTAATGGAAATGCGAGGAAACACGCAGCAGAAGCATGTTGCACATTTTTATGCACGTTTTTGTGCGTCTGTATGCATGTTCGTCCATTGACCGCAATGTTTCTTGAGCTGCCAGTCAAAACACACGTCTTCATGTGCAGGCGTTTTCATGCACGTAAAACTGTGTCAAATACACATAAACGTGTAAAAACCGCATGCTGAACCCGCACGTACAAACGCACAAAAACGATGCCGCCTTGGTGTGAATGGGGCCTTAAGTGCACTACACCCTAGTCATATCACGATATGCATAATTAGTCTGTTATCCATAGAATGTAAGCCTTCCTGCAAGGGAGCACCTACATTCTAACAATAATATAACCATAAACCTAGTCATTTGATCCTTTGAACTGTAATGAAGGGCACTTCAGACTAGCTTAAAAGAGAACTACGGGGTAAGTGTTTTTCTCCATAGTTCTCCTAAGACATATACTAGCATCCTCCCATGACCCAAAGCTCAGTATATCGTGAGCTACAGCTGTCGAGATCCACCCAGCTGCGTGATTGACAGCTGGCTCTGCCTATCTAGAGGCAGAGCCAGCAGTACCCGCCCCCTCCCCCGTCCGTTCCTCCAGTTAGCAGGGAGTCTCTGCAGGGACATGATTGAGAAGTGAGCGAGCGATGGTATGTGTTCATGTGTTCGCTCACTTCCCGATCTATAGAGCCAACGTGTGACAGTTTCATTGTCACATGTTGGTTCGAACTATGAGGATGAGTGATTTTCACTCACCTCATAGTTCTCCTTTAACTTTTACTTCAACAAAAAGAAGCATGTGAGAAAAGGTCTAGGCTGGAGCAGCATTTAGGTTAGGTATTTCAACCCTTTTATTGGGCCATATTTACATTGTTGTGGTGCTTTACTGTGCGTGTGTTAACATGTTATTTTGAACATCATTGTCTCTTGTGGTAAGCCCATTCATGTTGAGGGGAAGATCCTAAATCTTGCAAAAATTTACTCTTGCTGGAGCAAATTTTCACAAGATTTGGGATGTTCAGCTTTTCCAGGATCTTGGCATATGGCCCAGTGATGCCACAAGTTCTAAGGTAAGTATTTTTTAACTTTTTATTGGTAATTTTATGTGTTTTTAATGTTAGTTTGAGCTTCTCTGGGATGCTTGGACTTAATTTGTCTGCTGACATCCTACACAAACTCCAGTATCCCCTAGACTTTTCTGACACCGCCTAAAACCATCTAGTCTAATATATGAGACAATTTTGGTCAAGAGTATAACTTTGAAACAGCATGCTTTGTATGCTTTGTGTCTAAATTTCGGGCTGTCCCTAGTTGCAAGTTTTATCAATATCTACCAGGTATATGCAACTGTAGGAGCAGTCCTGGTCAAATAACATTTTGATGATGTTCTGAGTGGCCTGAATGTAACCAGCATAATTTGACACTTGCTTATAGCATTGTGTGCTGGCCCCATCCCTTCCGATATGTTCCTACTGGCTAGTAAGAATGCCCAACATAGTGATAACTTAAGCTTACAGGAACATGTATGCCCATGATTCGAGGCTGCAGACCAATCATTTGTTGTGTGTTGTGGTAATGGAGCCTGTGAGTACTGTTTGGCTGCTGATTGAGCCTATGTTCACACCATGTCCAGACCAGATCTGGAGCAGATCTGCAAACGCAGTGTATTGCATTTTACTGCAATTTTGCCGCATTCTGGGTTTTTTTGTTAGCTTAAAATGGGCTTTCAGGTCCAGTCCAATGTGTTCGGACATGTTTTGCGCATTCCGCAAAAGCTGTGAACTGTAGCCCAGAAATCACACAGGGATACATTGGGGTGCGTTTTTGGTCCAGGAGCTAACTGTTCTGGTCTGGACAGAATCTGGACATCGTGTGAACAAGCCCCGAAAAATGCAGTCTTCACTCATTCCACACTCAACATAATAGTATTCTGAAATGTCAGTGGTATTAGTCCATAAACATTATTCCTCTGCTGAGCTTTTTAAAGAAAAGACATCTACAGTGCCAGGCCTGCCTATTAGTGCTTATTAGTTTAACAATGGCATTGTTTTTACCATACTTTAAATGTGTTTTAAATTGTGTGTAATGCTGTTTCTAAACGCACCTGGAAGCATGGAATGCTTTGATATGACTGAGTGCACACGAAGACGTTCAGCAGCATCCAGGTGCATTCAGTCTAGGTGCATTTACGCAGACAAGAATTTTCTACATTCTGGGCTCGTTTAATCCGATAAAACCAAATAAACGCAGCTACATCCAGGGACATTTAAACACTGAAAAAGTGATCTGGTAAGAAAAATGTTGTTTACACTTCTCATATAACTTGTCCTGTGTTTAATGCAGGCGGTCCATTTACATGGGCCCTATTAGCAAATATATAGGCAGTGATGTTGCTAGCTACAAATCGCTGTTAACTGCTGACATTAGTGATTTGTAGCAGTGAGGAATTGCTGCTACGAGATTTCCCATGTAATATCAGCCTTACTCTACTAACAGGTTAATGGCCTGCTTACCATAGAAGGGGGCAACATAAAACAGGTTCTTTAAGCTGGCCATAGACTTTTAGATTTATGACTGATTCTCAGTGAGTGGCCATGCCGGCTCAACAAAAGCCGATTACTCAACTGACTATTGTGGAAGGAGTCGTGTGGAAAATTGTTGCTCCAGTCAATGTTTGAGTATTCTGATAGTGGTGGTCACAGGTTTTCAGAATAAAATCGCCAGTTGGGGGAGGCGTGTCCACCTGCACTCTTTAGCACGGATGTAGGAATCTATTATTCCAGCACTATTTTCTTTAATGCCAGGTTGCTATGAGATCAATAAGATTCATTCTGAAACTTAGTTCAAAAGCCACATATATTTAGAAAACCAGAATGGAATATAACAGAATAGCAGAAAGAAAAAGGTTAATCGACTGGTAAGCATGGAAATTCCTGTTGCTACCACAAGCTCAGAAAAGGTCTCACTCTGTCATTTCTAAATTAGGGGGTGACAGAACAAGGGTCAAAAATGTGGCTCTTTAGATCAGTCCCAGCCATGACTTAAATCATTCCAGCATTTGGCACATTCTTGCACACCTTCCTCCAGTAGCCATGGCATTGGCTTTTCTTTTCTCTTGTCCAACAAGCACATTATGTGATGTAATACAGACACCTATAAATCACTCTGGCCACAGTCTCATGGTGGAAGGACAAACAGTTACTATCACTTTAAATTTTCTCTAAAATGGAATTTCTATTATCAGCAACTTCTTCAGAGCAATTTCAAACTACAACAGTTCCAAGATGCATCTTGATATTGCATTGTAAAAAAACCCTATGTTTTCATTTCATCTGAATGTTTCTCAGCTCAGATTTTGGCATTTATTGGTGTTTTCACTTAAGAGCTCATTCGCATAAGCCATTAAGCCGGTGTGTGGTCTGCTGTACTTTGAATACTCCATATGAATCATACACAAAGACAGAGTGGAGGATCCTAATGACGGGAAAGAAAGCCTTGATATGAAAAAAACAGGAACTCATTCAACTGTTGCATTTTACACTAACCTTGTGCAAAGCATAAGGATCAGTGAACATGTTCCTCTGGAGTATCTATAGTGTTGTGTATGCTTCTAGAAAAAACAAGACTGCCACAAGCAGATATGGAAACAGAATTGTAGCTTTTACCTGCTTAAGGCCTCTTTCACACGGACGGCAAGGGGACAGTAAAACCAGGCGGTTGATCTGGGGTTCTACTGTCACCTGACGCAATGTCAACACTGCGTTTGAATAGTGCTGTATATATTGACTCGCCTCTGATGCCTGTTGCATCTGGTAGGAGGTGCCTCTTGTCAAGCACTGCAATAAATGGGACCAGGGCGCAACCGCATGAGTCCATGGTTGCAGCACAGTTTTGCAATAGAAAATCCCCATTAGGATTAAAAAAATACCCTGCACTCAGGAGGCAACAGTATCGCCTCCTGAACACTAGGTAGTCGCTGCTCCATTGCGGATTGCTTTTAAGAGGATGGTGGAGGCTGCCTGTGTGAATTCAACCACAAAACAAACAAAAGACCAAAGATTGTGATGACATCATTGTGAAATCGTTGACAATGACACTTCACCATAAAAAAAAGTAATCCCTATTACCTAGAGACATAAGCAGCTGCCTTTGTTCACCTTCCAAAAATGCTAGTTCCCTGGCTATTTCTGGTTCAATACCTTGAGTCACTAAACCAGGACAAACAAGCAAGCCAGAATTCTGACCAGCACACTTATTCTCTGTTGGTGATTTGAATTCTAAATTGTTTGGACTAGCATGGAAGCCAAGAAAGTAGGTGGTGTAAACGCTTACATGTATTCCTCTCTGTATAAGTTAAAGGGTCACAGTTACCTAAAGACCTCTACCTGAATATATTAAACTAGCAAGAGTTGGCCATTCTAGACTGGGCAGCATTGGTGATGGGGTTGGGGGTTAGACTGATGGTAGGAGCAGAGGGGTTCATGTAGTGGCAGGCGCATTGGTGATTAAGGGGTGATGAGGGTGTTGACAGCGGGGGAGCATACAGGCACAGTCATATGGGAGTGTGATGGGGGAAAGAAAGATGGGGTCAAGTGTGGTGGTGGGAGGGAGTGTGCAGGCAAAGTAGTAAGAGCAAGGAGGGGCACAGGTACAATAGTGGAGTGAGGGACGTGCACAAGCACTGTTGTGGGTACAGTTTGAAGATGTTGATAATGGTGGTAAGAGCAAGGGGAATAGGTGCGCAAGAACAACAGTGAGGGGGGTGTGCAGGCAGGATGGTAAGAGTGGGGACGTCAAGCACTGTGGTCAGGGGGAGTAGAGGTTCTCAGTGATGACAAGAAAGAGGGAAGCATGCAGTTGCAGTAGTGAGAAAGGGAGTCATGCAGGTGAGCTTATAAAAGGGGCATAAACATGGTGTAGACAGCAGGGAAGAGAGGAAGGTCGCTCCCATGCATGCCAACATATTGCTGAGGACACTGCAGACCCATAGAAACAAACTGTCATCAGTAAGATGCTGGCAGTTACCAGAGCATGCATGGTAGCGTCTGGTCTGCAAGAATCGCCACTACCTTACTGGAAACAGCTTTTTCTCTCTGTGGAGTCTATTAACACTGCACCGTGCTCTCTGCTATATGAGCTTAGAAATATGGCAGTAAGATCCTGCACATACAGTACATAGGAGCAACATTTTGGATCAGGCGCTCTTAAGCATGCGCGGGATCACGCTGCAGTTCTGCTGACAAAATTGTATGTGCGCATTACCTCTCATGCCCTTCTTCCTACTATGATTGAGGGGGATTTTAGTTGTAATATGCATGGGAGATATGAACGCATTTCCAGTGACGGCTTTGTCGTCACTAACTTTGTCGTCCTTTTTGAAGAAGTCCAGACGAGACGAAACGCGTCAAGGGATTCCTCTCCTACGTATCCGGTGATTCTACTAGTTGAGTGTCCTTTACACTTAAATGTTTTGAACCATCTAATATCCTGTAAGTGTGAACCTTCTTGCGTTCAATAAATTTGTTTAACAACTACACTTAGGATTTTTTTTCTCCTTTTCTTCCCTCTATATTATACTGTCTGTAGAGCTGCAGCTAACGATTATTTTCAAAATCGATTAGTTAGCCGATTATTAAGTTCGATTAATTGGTTAATCGGATAAAACATAAAATACATTTTTAAAAATGGCTCCAGTGATGGGACTACTAGTTTGTATTGAGATTGCAGTCCATCACAGGAGCAAGCTTGGACCGGTGGAAGTAGAAATGACAAAAAAAAAAAAAAGTGTGGTGTGCAATATAGTGAAAAATTTATTAGCATTTGTGATCACATATCTACATTTAGTATATACACATTAGTTTTTATATAGATTGTGTTCATTTAATTGTATTATCACCTTTCACCACATCGACTTATATAAACTATTGTTTTGATGATATATCACGGACAAACCAAATAGATTTTGAACCGAGCGCAACACACAAGCCTTCCATTGTCGTCACTAACACCCACCATTGCTATGGAACCCAAATGTCCTAAGGAACCCAGATGCCATCTTATCAGTCAAAAATTGTCCTTATAAGTAAGAATTTTGACTTCAACTTCCACAAAATTATTTCCATGTAAACAACTAATGAAATTGCTCATGCTCTATTATTGTATGACCATTACTGTATATCTCAATTTCAACCAGGAACCGAGGAGGAAGCTAAAACACCATTTCACTTCCTGTATTTCTCTTTTACATGTAGCATACAAGAGGTATAAAGTTAAACAATCAGATCTGATGAACAATTGCCTGGTCATATGTACACGTTACTCCATGAAACCCTTTTCTAATGCTTAGTAATATATAAAAATGAATTCATGTTTAAATAAACCAATACAGAGTTACTACTTATATGGTTATAACGGCAAAAAGGTGCCACATTATTCTGACAACAAAATGCTTCATAGCAAATACATTTTTTACGAGAGAAAATATTACACAGATTTAGCCCAACAAAATAAAGACTTGAGTAGACAAGGACTTAACCTGCCTGGGGCCTTGTTTGTACATGGGTGTCTATCTGCTGAACTGATGCTGTGCGTAGGGTTAACTGAACCCAAACGGGAGCCAGTCTGCTGTTTTAACAGGGGCCCTGCTTTACAAATACAGGACGATGTAAGTCCAGGGCACATGTAGCGTTCATCAAACCCTATTAAAGATGCCCATACACCTTACAATTATCTGCAGATTTTCTGTGGTCAGATGAAAAAAGTGCAACACATTGGCCCAGGTGGAGATTACTCCATCCACACAGTTAAGTGTAGATGGAGGAATCTGTTGCACCTTTTCCATCTGACCACAGAAAATCTGCAGATAATTGTAAGGTGTGTGGCCAGCTTTAGAGTGCCAACGTGACTTCTGTTTTCAAAACTCTAGCTTTCTATCCTTTAAAACTTAACTGCAGACAGGCAATGCAGCTCTGTGCAAAACTCAGGATTGGATGGACACAAATATTTATATGGAAGGTAAAACAGCTACTATATATATATATATATATATATATATACACACACACACACACACTTGGCTACACCATTTTTGCAATTTTTCCCATTGTTTAGATTTTCTACTGCTGTGTTGCTAGCGTTTGTGAAAGACTCCCCAAACCATATATTTTCTGAAAGCACAGGCCCGGTAGAATAAAAAGATGGTGCTACTAATTGTGCAGGTCCTGCGATCATTGCACACGTTTGTCAAATCAATATTAAACCGATTAAAATGCACAGTTAAATGAATAAAAGCACACTAAAATCACTATCAGTACACAAGCTAAAACTAAAGTCTAAGACTAAATCTAAAAGATAAAACTGTATTGAATTAATAAATACATGTAAATTTTAAATGGCAAAACAGTAAAAAAAAATTAGGTAACGCAAAATGGTAAATGAGCAACTTATGTTAAAAATCGTTTGTGCGCTGTGTTGGTGTATGTGTTGTGATAAAAGGATACAGGCGTACATTTAATCGCAAAACACTGGATATCACAACGCACTGCGATGTGTCACAACGCTTTGCCATGCGCTGCCACACAGTTAAACTAATGTTTTTTTAAATCAATTAAAAAAATCAAGCATGTGCATGGGGTACACCACAATATGGTGCACGTGTATGTTATGTGCGTGTGGGGGAGGGGAGGTTGTGTTTTTCTTTTATTATTTTTGTATCATTTATTTTTTTACAGTTAGGGGGGCTTTGGGAAATATCAGGGGTCTAAACAGACCTCTGACATTTCTTTTTTGAAATAAAAAAAGAATTTAAAGGACAGAGAGTCCTCAATCTTTTTTTTCTGCAGCCTCAGCGCTAAATGAATGGAAAGCGTGTAAAATATTTACAATCATCCAGTTATAAACGGGTAGAATCCTCTATAGTGAGTGCTACTAACCCTTCAGAAACTCATGAATGAACAGAAAGCGATGTAAAGCATTTCTTGTTCATTCTTAACTGGGGACACATAGTACTATATGTCCCCAATTGTTTACAAGCACTGGAGTGATCAGCTGATCTGATCAGCTGATCACTCCAGTGTTTGTTCTGCACACAGAGGATCGGTAAATATCACCGATTTTACCGATCCTCCCGCTCTGCCATCCTGAGTGCTCAACCACACAGAGATGACAGAGCTGCCAGCCAAAGAGAAAGTAACAGTCTGTGGTTCTGATCTCCTACTGACAAGCGGCTCCCCCCGTCGGCCCTTTCTCCTCAGATCCCCGCCTGGAGGGGCTCGAGGAAGGAGGAGAGGCTGCAGATGCTAGGGGGGGTCCGCCCGGATTTTTTGTTAACAGCTGTCATCAGCGGCTTTGCAGCTGATGACAGCTATTATTTTACGGGGCACAGTCTACTAGTCTACCAGGGAACTGTCCTAGTATAAGCGACCATGAGCTTATAGCAGAACAGTAAAACCCACCGATGTAAGGCTCACTGACGTGGCCAGCTGGAAGCAGTTGTGTTCCTCCGTATGCCATACGTTGGTGGCAGCGAAAGGGTTAAAGGACCACTTTACCTAAATTTTATCATTTCCTAAAATAGTAAAAAGGTTTTAAAGGGCTTGAAAAAGACAATATTTTTCTAAAGTGAAACTTTGCAGAACTCCATGGTTCTTAAAGTGAATTTCTACTTGGGATAACATCTATTTTATATGTGTTACATGCTCCCATTGACATTGTATAACATTTTTACTTGCTCTGAAATTTTCCCCTGATATGTAATGGGCTGGGGCTAAGGTTTACCATAATTAACCCTGTATGTACTATGCTGGCAGATGTCATTATCCATTGTAAATTAGATTTGAACACAGTCTGTCTATAGGTCTGCTCCAAAGAAACATCTAGAAAGGTAAGAAATGTTTTTGAAACACTTATTTTTGGGTATGCTTTGTGAATGGAAACACATAACAAACATATAGTGGGGTTTCTCAAATTTGACTGGAAAAGTGGAAAAAGCACTAGTGGTTTTCAACATGTATAAAGATGTCACATTATTCTGTGTTAAGGCAGGTCTCTTCTTTAAATGGCACATATATACTCCACATTTACACTCTTCGCTTGAAGAATATCTAAACCAAAAATGTTATATATTGCAGCTCACCAGTCCTTAAATGTGGTGGCTGCATTAGTTATCTTTTTACATGCATTCTTCCCTTTATTTTCACCTGGTGAAACACTTCATGTCCTGGATGAAAGTGCTAACTCACTGTACTATATCTATGGAGGAACAGCATTGTCAACCTAGGCTCCTATCCTGATTTGGACTACAAACCCCCCTCCTTCCTTTCCG
>NW_017306365.1:1890140-1901356 GCF_000935625.1 Nanorana parkeri
TTTAGTTCACAGAAGATACTTAGGAAAGCTGATAACATTGTTTGAGATTTCAGTTTAGTGGCCAGAAAGTTACAAGGACACTATTTCTGGCAGGATCAACAGGTGTTTTTCTGGACATGCAAAGATACTTAGCCATAAAATATCTGCGGTGAGCTGAAATATATTCAAATTTTGTTTTTGGATATACTGTACATTAGGCAACACAGTATATCTGGTACTTTAAGTCCATCCATTTAAACATAATGCTGTGCACAGTGGCTACACAAGGTGGGTGCGGTGGGTGTCCCATACCAGGTGACACCATCAGAGGGGGTGACACCAATATGACTGGCAGTCGGCCAACGGGCCACGCCAGTGAGCCCCGGGTGAGGATCCTAATTATGGCCAGCTATATTAGCTTGTTGATGTGTGATGCAGCAGCTCAAATAGGACATTGCATCTCTCAATTTTGCAGAGTGTCCATCTCCAATGCTACATAGAACAATCCCTTGGAAGAGTTCTCAAATTAAATTTCCCCAAAAAATCCCATTAACATAGATTCAGTGCCACCCTTCAGGAAAACAGTGTAAAATAAGATTTCTTTAGCTTTAGTTGCTCTAACTAACCCCACTTAACTACTAAAGCAGCTGCAGCACTATGTGAGACAGTTAAATGAGTCACATTATTATTTTAGATTCTATAATCCAGCAAGCATAGTAAATAAGCTTCAGGTTACCTTCCCAGTTCATCCGAGATGACGTACAGGTCCTCCACCTTCTGCTGTTTGAATACAGCCATGCTGGCCCTTCACATCACAGGGGCGTCATTGGAGAGAGCTGCAGGAGTCAGAAAAGAGTCTAGAGTACAGATAGGAACTGGCTGTGGAAAATTCACATATGGCAAGCAGATTCCCGAGCAGAGGAGTTGGTACCCTGGGACCTGCTGGCTGTCATACAGTACTTGCAGTACTAATATCTGCAATTATTAAACTGCACTTTCTTTCATGTTACTAGCACAGACATGAATCACACTGTGTCACTCATCACTGAGCACATATTTTACATGTTTTCAGCTCATCAGTCAAGTTAGATCATGCCGTTACGCGTGCACCTAACACCACATAAGGCTTATTATGAATGAAGCTGTGCATGGGAGATAATCATGGGTAATACCCCTAACACCACTAACGTAATCAGAGCTCCCAACTACCACTCTAACATTTGGGTATAAAGCCAAGAACTGTATAAATAAAACTATAATAAACAATTATAACAAAACTGTTATCTTTGTTGTTTTGTATTCACTATTATACTGAACAGGTAATGTGGGCTTTTGCAGCTATTTAGACATAATATATTTAAAATAGTATTAAACTCTTAAACTTTTTTCAATAATGAATCAAGATCAAACAAATATACTTTGCCTGGCAAAGTATTTATTTTCATTTTGCCCAAACTCTTACAGTCATCATGCTTTCGCACAGCTTCAACTCTCTCAGCTTGGCTTCCCTGAACTTCCTGTCCAGTACAAGATCACAAGGGACATCACACTCTCCAGCAGCTGTCCATCTACTAGCTTGGAGAAGGGAGGAGGAAGTAGTGGGGTGCAGGGTAGTGTCTTGCCTTGCCATGCCTGTGTGTTTGTGGAGATACAGATAGCTTCCTAGCACACACAAGGGTGGCTTAACAGGACCCTGCAAGGAAAAGGAGCCAACCTAAAACAGGGCATCAGGACCAGTGTTCAGGGGACCAGATGATACTGCAGGTAACTAAAACTTTTAAATGGTAAAGAACACCATCAACTGTAAGCAATTTAATCAGCATTTGAAATAGATTAAAAACATTTTGACTTTAATATCACTTTAACATATCTTTCTTACCCAGTATTGATGTCATTAGCACTATTATAAAAAAAAATACTCTTTTTGCTGATGGAGTCAGTTACAGCTATCTCTAAATACATGAAATTGTGTGTGCTATACATGAAGTGTAGCCTGATCTTGCTTCTCTGGAATGACAGAGGGTCTATGGTGCATGCATGACCTGGGTGTGTCAAAGGCACTTATTTTGCTTAAAAGTCTTGGAACTGAAAGTCCTCCCTCTTTCCAGCTCAGAGAGTTGACATGTATAATAACACTCTACCCTGGAGAGTAAAAGCTAATATTAAGTACTGACAAATGCATAAGACAGTTGGACAAAGTGAATTGTAGGTTTCCAAATAGTTACAAGGCATATATTATTTCTCATCGTGTATTAACATATCTTAATTTTTATATGTTACTTTCTTTTACACATGAAATGCAAACACTAATGCTAGAATTACAGCAAATGTAAACAGGCATGGGTTAAAACTGATATTGGATACTTGTCTGAAAGGCTGGTGTGACTACTAAAGACTGGATAGATTTTCTGAGAGCAACTACTTCAGCATAGAGCTAAATTCTGCAATTTAATAGTTATACAAGCTTTTCACCGCCAAAGTTCCATGAAACCCTGGTGTTCCTCCAGAAGTGGCTAGGAGTTTCTTGAGAACTGAGCAGTGGTAGATTGACCTCCCGCTTGATGGAACCTGCATAGTTCTGGCATCTATGTCACTAAGAGTGCCAATAGTATGGGAGCCGTGAAGCCTCTACTCTCCTCTTGCAAGTAACTAGTAAAAGCATTGATCTTTTAGTTGTGTGTAAGAGGGGTATTCTTCATACTGACCACCAAAGTAAAGAGGCACCAGACTGACCAAGAACATAAGGAGGCACTACACTGACCACCAACATAAGGAGGCACTACACTGACCACCAATGTAGGGAGGCTCTATGCTGATCACCAACATAAGGAGGCACTATGTTGGCCACCAATGTAAGGAGGCTCTTTGCTGACCACCAACTTAAGGAGGCAATACATTGGCCACCCAATGTAAGGAGGCACTACACTGACCAACACCATATGAAGGCACTACGCTGACCACCAACATAAGGAGGCACTACACTGACCACCAATGTAAGGAGGCTCTACTCTGACCACCAACATAAGGAGGCACTACATTGACCACCAATGTAAGGGGTCACTACACCAGGCACCGTATAAGGAGGCAATTCTCCACTGCCCTCAAATGTAAAGGGGTACCACAATCTTTAGTATCTCTGCTTATTTTTTGGCCATTATGATCTTTATGATCAGATTCATTTATGATTATCACTAAAAAAATAATGTTCTCATAATGAATAGGAAAATGTTTAATTATCCAACAGAAAGACTAAATACGGAAATTGAAAAAGAATGTCTATTAGTCTAAAAAAAATAAGCAAAACCTTTACTGTATGTTCTTCTTCTCACACTCCAGACTGCAGGGGGCTGATACCAGGTCAAATTCAGGTACTTACACTGCTTGCATTTCATAAATCAATGTAATGATGTATAATGATTACAGAGCTCAATGAATTTGTGTCTTTTATATCGGCCTGGAGTTCAGCTTTAAAAAGGCACTTCCTGTACAATGACATCATGAACAGTAATGTGCCGTATAACATGGTGATGCTTTATAAAATAAAGGCAAACACGATAATCATTATGTTTTATTATATGTATGAGTCAGCATTCCAATCGAAAACTGGCATTTACTAAGCAAGACGTATTTTCCGTGTGGCATGTATGTATGCAGCAGTGAAAGTCCATCCCTGATATATTTACAGATAAAGGTACTATTGTGCTGACGCCCAGTGCTGTAGTTCACTGACTAATACAAATAACCATGTTTGTAAAAGGATTTCTATCAAACCCTAGAATGCATACCAGGAACGCTATACTGGCTGTACACTACTCTTATCTCACTAGTTGAAGCTAATCTCACGTATTAATGTTACTTGATTGCCAACTTAAGTGGAACCCATATTTCTTTTTTTAGTTGTGGGTGAAGTGTGGAAAGGTAAGAACCTCTGTTAGGATCTGACTGCTATCTGTGTACCCAATGAGAAGATCCCCTCTAACTTCCTTTGTGGTCACTGGGGCAGTAAGCACAGAAAATATTTCCTTATCAGGAACACAGATGGCAATAAAAATGTAACATAGATTCTGACCCTTACTCTCTTTATTCAGAGCTAAAAAAAGATTTTGGCTGGATATCCAGTTGAAGCAATACCAATGGAAGGACAGGCGGACTATTATACACTATGCAGCTGCAGTTTCACTAGTAAAAACAGAAAAACAACTGAATTTAAATGTATGAGACTTTATTTTAATTAATGTAAGGGTATCTGTAGACATGATATGACAGTATCGCTATGTGTTGGGCAGTGATCTCATGTCTCTAGGTGGTCCTGGACCCTACTGGCTTGGCTAGCTGCATTCTGCAGAAACAATCAACTGGCCAGATCAGAAAACCTTCCCCAAACATTACTGTTACACAATGACATAAGCGTTGTTGACATCATCTGCCAGCACTACTCATCTTCTCATACTGTCCCTCTCTATAGCTGGCCATACACCTATAGATTATCTGCACATGGTCTTTGGTCAGATGGAAAAAGTGCAACAGATTTCTCCATCTACGCTAAACTGTGTGGATGGAGGAATCTCCCACTGGGCCAAGCTTCAGTATCTTTCTGGTCGGCCTCGCTGGCTCTCAAAATACATGAACAATGCCTGCATCCAATCAGAGTTTTTAGTTATTTTGACATCCAGTGGGGCCGACTAGCAAGACACCGAAGTTTGGCCCAGTGGGAGATTCCTTTCCCACTGGGCTTATGACCAGCTTATGGAAATAAACAGCTGGCTGAACCACGATGGCATGCTTGTGTGCTGTTACTGTTATCTGTCAGGCTCATCTAACTGTGCCTACATACCACATAACAATAGAATTACAACATCCTCAGGAAATATATATCTTGTCTGATATCTGAGATGGTCAACTTGGATGCTTTTTTCAAGAGAAGCCCACCTGCAGCCTGCAAACCCTCTCCTCCTGTTCTGTGTGGTCCCCACTTCACTTTGTTGGTTAGACCTCAGCTTTTCTGAACTTTCATCCTGACCACTATTGGGATTCAGCCAAGCTGTTCAGGTCCCAATACCCAGCACACCCTGAAGGTGACCAATTACTGGAACTTGTGTACAAGTTTCCCTGAAAAATGGCTGCTGTATTTAAGAAGAGGTCATACAACCTGAAAACTGGTAATAGGACCGGAACTGGAGTCACAATAGTCAAACACCTGAAATTGGTGGCCACTACACTTAAAGTGTATCTATAGCCAGTACTTTTTTTTTACTTTTGGATGGAGTATGAAAAGGCTAGATGTCCATGTCAAGTTTGTATTACTACATGCTACACATGTAGCTTTGACTTGTGTTGTGCCATTTACACTACAACGCAGTAATTGGTACGCTGCCATAAAATGAAAACATGCTGCATTTTACCACAGCACACTGTATGCCACCATAGGTTGCCGCATGGCAGCGTATCGCACACTGTAATCATTGTACACGCCATATAAAGTTTTTTTTTCAATGTAAAATTATTGGGTGACAGCTCTGGCAGTGTGCGTTACAATGCACGCTACTAGAGCTGTCACAATGCACTAGCCCATCTGCTCAAATGATGCACTAAACTGAAGTGGATTAACCCATAGTAACCAATGGCAGTGCAGACGTTCAAAAAAAATCCCTATAGCAGGGAAAGTATACATTGTTTTGCACTCCAGAAGTGAAATGTCTATCTGCATTGAAAACTCTGTAATCTAGTTATCTCCAAAACCCCTCTATCAGAATTTCATTATATAATATGCATGTTAATTACAAATTAATGTTAAACAACAGCAAATGCAATATTGATATAATAAATAAACAATCCTGGGCAGGATTACTTGATGGAATGCTAAGGTTCCCCTATAAAGATCTTCTAGATCAGACATTCTCAGCCTGCTAACCATGGAGGAACCCAGGTTATGTTCAGGTTTCAAAGAACCCCTGCTAAAAATGATTACATCTATTGCCTGTGCTACATTAGCATTATCAGTAAGCTGTGAATACAGGAACAAATAAAAAAAATAAAAACATGTAGTTAGTATTCTTGACACCCAGAGTGGTGCATTCTTTAACACCCCAGAGCTATATGACAACATTATTTTTAGTAAGTCATAAAATGAATAATAATGACCAGAAATGAAACAATCAAAATTGTAATGTCCATTTATATTGGTGGTTAGTGGAAATGTGACCCATAAATTTGGTGGTCGGTGGAAAAGTACACCCCCCCCCCCTTACTTTGGAGTCAGTAGGTGAAGGCCCAACTTATGTCTGGGGTCAATGAGAGAAGGAGCCACTTACATTAGGGATAAGTTGAAAGAATGATCTGTTACATTGGTGGCCAGTGTAGTGTCCCCTTATATTCATAACCACTGGTCCCAAGTCTGTGCCAAGTGACGTTGGTGCTGCAACTACACAAGCACTGTCAGGCAGAAGATGAATCCACTCCTGCTAAATGCTCAAGAAACTCCTAGAAACCTCTGGAGGAACCCTGGTTGAGAAAGGCTTTTCTAGTATATGAGATGTGCAGCACACTTTACTGCTATGCTTAATATGGAGATTTAATACTCTCTGCATTACAAAAAAAAAAAAGAAGCTTACTCCATACCTCTCTACTTTCTCAAGATGGAAAGGAGGAGCACCTTATAGCACAAAGTAAATAGTAAAAGGACCACCTCTACCACAGCTCTAGGTATCCACACCTTGAAGAATGAATTCACAAGGAAAATATACTGTAAGTTAAAGGCTAAGTTCACCTTTCAGACAATGTTACACCCATTTGCATCATTCATTCACATCATTCAGGACCTGTGAATGAATTAACTGCAAGTCTAATCTTCCTGCACGGCCCCGAGATTTGTAGATCTTAATGGAGCACACGTTTGGTGATTTCTCTACACTTGTAGTCCATTGATTAATTCAGCCAGCCCCATATCCGAAGGTCTGTACCTCGGACCGTGTGCACTGCATGAGCGATCCACTGATTGCAGTTGCAATGCTGAGCCTTTAAATCAACTGTTACTTGTTACCACCATTATTCCATTATATTAGTTAAGGAATTTAAAGGCTTAGTGTAATATAACAGGTTTTGTCATTAAATCATACATTTATCCATAGAGATCTATACGTGGAACTATTGGGTTCTGCTCATTTCTCTTTACAAACTATTTCTGATTATTTTTCTATAAGAGGGAAGTGCTATCATGGCTCCTGAAATGTGTACCAGCATCTAACCAATTGCAGGATTTATAACTGTACAGTATTTTGTGGCCACAGGGTACATTGATTGGCTAAAGTCATTTGTACACATTTCATTAAATGGAACATAAAGTCACAGAACATAAGAGAAGGAACCTATACAAATAAGTCTTCAAGATTACAGAGAGATCAAACCAAACTTTGCACAGGAACACATATAGACTACCGAAGTTTTGCAGCAGATCTGTATTAAGTATAACTGTGATAATGGTTGTGTATCAATAAGTGAGACCTTAATTTGTGGAAAATCACTATATGCTATAGAAGTGCAAGGCACTCCCCTATTGACAAGTCTGCAATCCATACAGCCTATATATATATATATACACACACACACACACACACACACACATACAGGAGAAAGTTTATTGTATAGACAGGTAAGAATCCTTCATGTTTTCACTTCCAGCTGACTCTCCCATGCCTCAATCCTTGCATAGGATTACTCAACTCACTCAACACTATCGCAGAGCCCTCCTAGTAATACACCTCCCATCATCCACATTAGGCGTTATCGTCTATCTAGATTTCCTGAGTCTGCACTAAGTCCAGATACAGTGAGTTGGCTGAAGAATGACATCTGACAGGACACAGGGATCTGTCCACAATGGGTCTTACCTGGGAGAGTTGTCAGGATGGTCCGGGGAGTTGGAGAACTTGCAGACACTTCGTACTCCCTCCCCCTCCAGGGAGACACTTCTGGGACTCGGCGTACTCAGTGCATTCAGCCCGGGGAGCTGGAAGATGCGGCCAGGGCGACACCTAGCGGCCATTTAGGGAAATGAACTCCTTGTGACAATGAGTGTTTGACAGCCGTGAGTTATAATACTGAATGGGGGCTCTCATCAGACCTGCCATGTAAACACACCATCCCACATTAATATACTGTATGTGGCCGATGTTTGCTTAGACTAAGCAGGAAAAGGAAGAAGGCAGTTTGTCCACCGGCTGCAGTGCCAACCCAGGAAGTACAGTACTGACACGACTAGACCTGTAATACATAACATCTGGTTACTAATTGGGGTTGATTTACTAAATGAATATAGGCTGTGCAGTTTGCAAGGGAAGTGCAGGGGAATTTTCTCTTAGCCCTCGTTCACACCTGAATGTTTTGTAGCGCGTTCTACGCTGGACGAACGCTCTACAAAACGCTCAAACATTAAAATCCCATTGTTTTCAATGTGTCTGGTTCACACCTTGGCGTATTTCAGCCCGTCCCTAACGCGCTACAAAACGGCCCACGCCTGAAAAGGTACAGGTACTACTTTGGGCCGTTTTTGTTGCGCGTTTCCATTGGGATACAGCCAAGTAGCCCTCGGAAACGCGCGTTTGTCGTGCGATTTTTTTTACCGCGAATCGCGGTAACAAAAACCTCGTGACAGACGCGCATATTCAATACGCCTAGGTGTGAACCAGGCCTTAAGGTGGCCATACACTGTACAACCATCACAAGACCTTAGTCTTGCGATGGTTGTAAAGTGATTAAAAAAACGTACGATCTGCCCATCTTGGGCTGGGCACACACCTTACAACCATCGCAAGACTTTTGTCTTGCGATGGTTGTAAGGTACTTAAAAAAACGTAGGATCTGCCTATCTTGGACAGGCAGATCGTACTTGCGATGATCGCAAGCCACGCCCCCTGAGGTGCCGAACAGGCAATGTGCGCTTGCGCACACCGGCCCGTATGGCTTTTATCGTACGGACATGCCACAAACCCGCCAAACATCGTACGATGCTCGGCGGGTTTTCGAACATGTCCGTAAGTTAAAAGTCATGCGACCTTACAGTAGTAGAGGTCGCACGGCTTCCACACACCTTACGATAATTGTACGTTCTCAGGATTTCCCGCGATTATCGTACGATTATCGTAGGGGACCTTTGGACAGGCAGATCGTACTCTCGATCATCGCAAGCCCGCCCCCCTGAGGGGAGGGCTTCCGATGACCGCAATGCTGAACGGGCAATGTGCGCGTGCGCACACCGGCCTGTTTGGCATTTGTCTCCCGAGCACCGTTCAAACCAGCCGAAAATCGTACGATTTTCGGCTGGTTTTCTAGCGTGCTCCTTAGACAAAAGACGTGCGATCGTACAGTAGAAACGGTCGCACGTCTTCGTTCACACTGCTCGATTCTCGTACGATCGCAGGATTTCCCGCGATTCTCGTACGAGAATCGAGCAGTGTATGGGCACCTTTCGTCTAGAGAGTGTGGAGAGGATTTACTATCCAAGAATACCGAATCACCTACAAGGAAAATTTAAAATAAATGCATTTTGCTTGTATATGATTGTATAATGCAAGTGAGCTGAGTTTCACCTCATTCACAAAAGGGTAATTCCCTTGCAATGTCAACAGCCTATTTTCCTTTAGTACACCCCCCCACCCCCCACCACCACCACCACCACCACCACCATAGTGTCATGTTTTTTCCCATACTGACATTGAACCCAGATATACTAATGGTATTTCTCACAGCAACACCTCAATTTCCTTACCTAGTAAAACTTTGAGAGAAGTGTTTGTGAAATGATCAATTTCTCAGATTCAAATTCGGGGTGGGCAAATCTTAGCTCTCGCCAGTAATGTCCTGTGAACCCTTAAATCTTGCCCAGTAGATTCACAATAGCCATTGGAAGAGAAGGGGATGCAAAACTGTCCTGGACAATTTTAACACTCCTTTATCTGAGAGCTGAAGCTTTATTTTTCAGCAAAATACAGATGGCTGTGCCTTTCGTCTTCACATTTGGGCTTGTTCTCACTGCTGTAAACTGCACTGCGAGTTGTGTGATCACAAACAATAGTGCATGCACTTTTTCTTCCGATGGCACCACACCTGAATGCAGTGCATTGCGGTACCACGAATTCTGGTGCAGGCGATTGCACTGCAGGTGGGAGGCATGTCTGTGGTGCCATTGACATGAATGGCACCACCATGCCCCCTCCCACCCCAGGACGAGGGAGGCTTGGTTTCGAGATCCAGTGTGTTCCAGGCACAGAACCATACTGGAACGCACTGGATATGGTGTGGATATGCTCTATATTTGTGCATTTTCCATGCAACCTCCACCTCTGCTGTACTGTTTCTCCATTCTTCTTGCATTGGCAAAGGATTTTCACAGCAGGGAATGACTTACTGGAAGGGCTGGAGACCTTTGCATTAGCCTTCCTGGATGATATTGCGGTGTTCAGTCCCACTTGGGAAGAACACCTGGTGCACCTGTCACAGGTCCTGGACAAGTTGAGGGTGGCCAATCTGACAGTCAAATCCAGTAAATGTCAGATAGGCATGACCGAAGTCCAGTACTTGTAACACCGGGTAGGAGGAGGCACTCTGAAGCCTGAAACTGGGAAGGTGGAGGCCATCATGGCCTGGCCTACCCCACTAACAAAGAAACAAGTTATGCCATTTTTGGGCACAGCCGGCTACTATAGGAAGTTTGTAACTACAGCAGCCTCGCTAAGCCCCTAACTGACTTAACAAAAAAGAAGCTGCCCAAGGTGGTGTCATGGAATCCAGAATGCGAGAGGGCATTTCAGGCCTTGAAGGAGGCGCTGTCCAGCCCCGGTTTCCCCCGCCGGTTTCTCGTACAAACCGACGCATCCACGTATGGTCTGGGCGCAGTTTTGAGTCAGGTAGACCAGGCGGGAGAGGAATATCCCATCCTCTACCTGAGCAGGAAGCTACTTCCACGAGAGGTAGAGTATGATACTATCAAAAAGGAGTGTCTTGCGATCGTGTGGGCATTACAGAAGTTACAGCATTACCTGTACCTTCCCTGTCATTACAGATCACAATCCACTCAGCTGGTTATCCCGAGTTTCTGGGGAGAATGGTAAACTGCTACCCTGGGGTTTAGTTCTCCAACAGTATAGCTTTACCATTCAGCACAAAAAGGGCAGTTCCCACGGCAATGCGGATGGATTGTTGCGGCATGGTGGCTTTCAAAAGGAATTTGTGATTCCGTCTGA
>NW_017306365.1:1901416-1906809 GCF_000935625.1 Nanorana parkeri
GGGATGGGGGGGTGTGACAATAATGGGGTTGAGTCTGAATATTGAAAAATTGAATAAAATTGAATAAAAATTGAATTCTCTTGTCCCCCCAGTTCGGAGCAAATGTAGGCCTTTAATTTAGTCATTTGCCAGGCCTTCCACATTCCACAGAACAGAGATCTGCTATCTGGCTGTGATCTTTTATGCCCCCCCCACCCAGCAGAAGTGAGCCTCTAAGCCTTTTATAGCTGTCCTTTATTAAAGGCATGGCACCAGGCCCTCATCTATGACCAGTGGACAAGTTAATATAAACAAGCAGGTCTGGTAGAGGTAAGGACCCAGGTGACCCCACATTCACGCAAAAGTCATAAACCTGAGTTCCAAAATCCGCTACATTTCATAATTTGGAATTGGGCGGGGGATAGTGTAAAATAAAGGTTCATCCTCCGCCAAACTTTCCAGCCCCAGCCCTACCCTAGGGGCCGGCTCCTAAAGGTCTGACAAAAAGATGCTGAACTAGCTAGAGATGGCTTTGTTGTTTTAAAAACATCAAGGAGGAACTAAGAAGTCTTAACATCGCAGAAGAGTTCCTCTTTAATCTCTGGACATCATCTGCTGAAAGCTTGCTTGAAGAAGAGCCCCTCAGACTTCTCTTTTGCTTATACAACTCTGAACTCTGTCAGAACTCCTAATTCCAGGACTGTTGCGTATTCACCTTTTATTTTACTGTTATATATATACATATTTTGTTTTTTTTTATTAATACCGTTTTTCTGTATATTTTCTGCACCGTTTCTTTTATTAAAGGACGATCTTAAAAATCGTTAAGCGTATCTCTACGCTCTAAATACGCACTTAAAGTATCCTTGCCTCTGAAAAGAGCGCTTCTGTATAGTGAATCCTGTCTTATTCCTGTCTGAGAGGACAGCGGAATCATAGGCATTGTTTAAGTGTTTTACATTGTCGCAGCATTTGCTGGGAACGGTCTGTGTTTCGCAGTGAACGTTTATGGGTAAAGGGTTAACTGTGGAGTTAACCAACCCTGGTGACGATCGCTCTCAGTCTGCTGGCCTGAGATTGTGTCCCACGAGCTGGGAAATATCTGTGCAGGGTGCTGAGAGTGGTATCGCCACGTCCTTGTGACGCCCACGCTCGGTTCAGACTTGTGTATAGTCACGTGTGATTGACGTACAGCGGGTTCGGGCCGGGCGTACATCACACAGTAAATCTCCCAGCAAAGAATGAAGTCCTCTAAGCTTCAGTGGGAGAATAAATCTCCCACTGAAGCTTAATGTAGCATCCTCATATTAGGAGAGGGGGCTATATGGATACTTAGATACTGTGGATAGTCATTGCTGTATACTGATACAGAGGTAAAATATGTTATCCCTTTATCTCCTGTGTCATGTGATGTGTCATTTGGGAGTACCCCTACAAGTGTAGGGGAATACTTCGCTGACCACAATATAATGGGGGCACTTACTGATCCCCAATGTAAAGTACACTTCACTGACCTCTACTGTTCCTCTTGTTAATTTCCAGTGTCTCGGTCTGCTCCTCTCCACCTCTTGTGGTCCTCTGTACTGCTCTCATTTTCACCAGCAACTCTCCCCATACTGCTACTCTCATTTGCCTCCAGTGCCCCATAATACTGCTTCTCTCCTCCACTTCCAACACCCCTTTGGTTATGCTCCCCACCTCTACCTCTATTACTCTTCTACACCACCCTGTAGCAACCATTCCTGTTCTTTGTCTCTTTTTCCCCCTCAAGTATCGCTTCCACAAGTCATGTGCTTCTTCTCACCTTTTAGCATTCTGCCAGAACGCAACAGGTAAACCACAAGCCAGTGAACTTCTCTTGACATAATGTGATACATCTGACAATCAATGCCATCACTTCTGGGATAGAAAATACTGCTATCAACACCTTCACATATAGTGGTGCAGTTTGGCCCATGCAAATGATCTTGGTGGTCATATTGCTTGATGTCTTAGATTATATGCTATGATAGCAAGTAATGATGGTTGTAGAATTATGAATGAGCTGTGGCGAGATATTTTTGCTATAGATGTTTTAGTATGGTAAAGGCTTTTTAATAAGTTGTGTGTAGTTAGTATTTGATTTTGATTTGTTCTGATTAGTGTGTTAAGCGCAGCCAACAAAATCTATTTATATGTGTTGCACCAGGAGTACAAAAATTCTCAGCAAGGGCTAGTTGTTACATTATCACCAACTAGTTTTAGTGATGCTCTACATCCAAGCACATATAAGGGCAACGTGTTTTTTAAAATGTTAGCGTTTACATCCACTTTATGTTAAGCAAAAGCAGAGGTGTTCGCTGTTTTGCTGTATTTGTTGATAAGTTAGTGCACTGTTGTTCTCTTTATGCATACAGTAATAATCACATGACCATTCAAATAGCTTCCAAATGGTCAACTGCCAAATGGAAAGTGACCTAATTCCAGAGTCGCCTGCTAGATAATTATTTGTGTTTGTGCAGACATCCACCATCTTTACAAATCCACTTTGCCTTCATCTCCTGTTTGTTGCCGAGTACGTTGTGATTATTCACCAACTAAACCACACATTTCACTAGACCTCAGTGCATTTTACAGACATACAACAAGGAAATGTCCCACAAGTACCTTCTCCTCCATCATACATATTGGAAATAATGCATGTCATCAAAACCTGCGCACCCTACCCCAGTTGACAATACAACATAACCTTTAGTGATACCTCTAAAAAGCTTCTATAAACTCCTTAATCCCTCAGAAATCACTTCTATAATTGTCTATCAGAACAACTTTATAGTCAATGGAATATTGTATGTCTGTATTTGTAATCTGGATAATGTGTATTAACACACTTATTACTGTCTCAGAATTGTGAAAAGATTATGGATTTTAGGCAAGCTCTTATTCTTCCTATTTATATCAGTTACATAGGTTGAAAAAAAAGACATAAGTTCTCAACTTTAACCTATAGAAAAAAAAATGAATACATAAATAGAAAACCTCCATAAACAGAGTCCTATAATCACAGTTGGTACATATTAGGTAAAAAAAAACCCCTACAAAGCATAGTCCAATTTGCTCCAAAAGGGTAAAAGAAATCCTTCCTGATCCCCTAAGGCAGTTTGATATTTTAGGCAGTTGGATACATTTTAATATCCAGTTATATTCTGTGCATTTAGGAATGCATTCAGCTTTTTTGTAAAAAAAAACAAAACAAAACAACAACAAAAAAACTAACAAATCCAGCTAGATCTAGTGCCTGAAGTAGCTTATTCCACATTTTCACTTCTCTTACTGTGAAGAAGTCTTTCCATATGCAGAAATTAAACATTTTTTACTCCATTTGCAAAGAGTGCTCACTGGTTCTTTGCAATGACCCTGTAGTGAAAGAAATTTGCACCATGTTCACTATATGGACCATATACAGTATGTACCAGGGAGAAACAAAAAGTAAAGGTAATGTGTAAATTACGCAGTAATAGCAACAGAGACAAGCTTTCCCAATGCAGCATATTTACATAGCCCGTTGGATAGTTCAACCGTGTGTAGTACAACGCTCGGACTTTAGTCGGGAGGTAGTCACATGGACGCTCCATTGTGAGATTGCACCATCGAAGAACAACATGCCGTAGTGCGTTTTCTTTGGCTGCACATTTCAATATCAGCTATGGACCAGCATTTGCCATAGTGCATGATGACTTGGGATACAGGAAAGTCTACACACAATGTATTACCAAACAGATTACTACTCTGCACAAGGAACAGCATGTGGAGGTTGTGGCCTAGTTCTTGAGAGGGTATGAAGAAGATCGGAGAATACTGGAAAGAATTGTCACCAACGAGAGACATGGGTGCACCACTACAAAAGAAAGGAGGTGCTCCCAGGTCACAGGTTCACCTCAGATGATGAAGTAAAGGAAGTGGTACACACCTGACTTCAGCAGCAGCCGAAAAGCTCCTTCTCTGCAGGAATACAGAAGCTAGTTGAATGATACAAGTGCATCATCTTGCATGGGGACTATGTGTAAAAGTAGTATGTTCAAGTGCTCAGACATACAGGTGAAACTCGAATAATTAGAATATTGTGCAAAGTTCATTTATTTCACTAATGCAACTTAAAAGGTGAAACTAATATATGAGATAGACTCATTACATGCAAAGCAAGATAGTTCAAGCCGTGATTTGTCATAATTGGGATGATTATGGCTTACAGCTCATGAAAACCCCAAGAACCCCAAATCCACAATCTCAAAAAATGAGAATATTACATGCAATCAATAAAACAAGGATTGTACATAGAACAATATCGGACCTCTGAAAAGTACAAGCATGCATATGTACTCAGTACTTGGTTTGGGCCCCTTTTGCAGCACTTACTGCAATTACTTTTGCACGATATTCTAATTATTCGAGTTTCACCTGTACTTCTAATAATGCAGCTAAATGTATTTTGCTTTTACTTTCTTATTCTCTCTCATATTTATACATGGTAATCATATCCCCCCTTAATTGTCTCTTCTCATGGAAGGATGAATTCAGTTCGGCTAATCTTTACTCATAACTGAGCTCATCCATGTCTCTTAACAGTTTAGTTGCCCTTCTCCGTACTTTGTTCAGTTCCATAACACCCTTTTTGTGAACTGGTGGCCAAAACTGAACTGCATATTCCAGATAAGGTTTACTAATGCTTTGTATAGGGGCAGGATTATGTCTCTCTCTGGAGTTGACACCTCTTTTAATACAAGAAAGAGTTTTGCTTGCTTTAGAAACTGCATTTTCGCATTGTATGCTATAATTTATTCAGACTCACTGGGGTTGATTTACTAACCTCACAAACACGCCATGCATAAACACGCCGATTGCGCGCGTGCGCGTATACGCTTGGCGCGGAAACGTATGCAGGTTATACAGATGCTTGATAAATACTACCAACGCGCGCGCATGGCGCGTTAAAATGCCGAGGATTCCATAGGGATGTGCAACAACCAACAGCAAAGGGAAGCCCAGTGGCTGAGCGGTTAGAGGACCTGCCACACAACACCTATTTCCCCGGTTCAAATCCTGCATCAATTGAGTAGAATTAATCCACATACAGCAATGCAAACATCCTGGCCAAAATCATAAAACTGATGAATCTACAGACACAAAAATATAACAACAACAGTAGATATATGCCAATGACACAAATCGAAATGTGTACATCATTTCTATGCTGTTGTGAATGGCTTCCAAATGGTACATATGCACCTGCGAAAATCCTGCGCGCAAGTAGTCGTCTATGCGCGCATATATTCTCATATCGCGCCGTGTATTGCGCTCATATCCAGGCATGTACATACTAATAATATATTAAAAACATGACATTTTTGACACTCTGCACAAGATGATGAACCCCC
>NW_017306365.1:1906855-1934689 GCF_000935625.1 Nanorana parkeri
GTTGCTTGTGTTGATGAATGCAGGAATGTGAATGCATGAGCTAACCTTTTTTTGATCAACTGTGATGCACTCATGTTTTTGGGGTATTAATTAATTAGTGTAAAAATGAATAGTGTCTCTCCATAAGTTGAATGAGGAACACATGAAAACTGGCAGGTGAAAATAAGTTGCCAAAAACAAACACCTCTGGACAGGACAGAATAGATGAAAAACGCGCCGCTCAAATTTATCCGCCATGTGCGCGTGTTTGCTAGAATTACGAAGAAATCGTGCCGGATTGGCGTGGTCGTGTTTCTAGGATCAAAAAACGTGTGAACTTGCTCATGCACATGCGCAGTTGCCTGGAGCACATCCGAACACGGCACTGGTGTGTAAGTACCTTATTTTGGAATACTGTCTTTTACCAGTTTGTAAGTGTTATGTGGAATGTTTGTATGCACAGAAGCATAGCAATAACATATGTATCATATGTATGATTTGCACATGTATGGCAGTAGTAGAAATATGATTCTAGCACTTGCAATTTTTTATTATAGTGGCGTGCAGCCGATGGCGCATATTACACGACACGCGCGCAAGTAAATACATAAAAACGCGCCATGCCTGCGTGAAACCGTGCCATGATGTGCGTGTTCGCTTGGTAAATGCATTTTTGCGGGTTAAAACGCGCACGCAGCCTGCGCGTGTGCGTGTTGGGCTTCGTAAATCAGCCCCACTGACTTCCCCAGTTGTACTCCCCCTAGAGTGTATGACGTATGCAGGTTTTTAGTCCTCAAGTGCACAACATTACATTTATCAACATTAAACCTCATTTGGCATGTACATACCAAATCTAACAGTGCATTCAGATGTGCTTGTAGGTAGGAGGCATCTTGTAAGGTACTTTTAATACCAAACTCCATATAATTTATTAATAGGTTAAACAGCAATGGTCCCAACACTGAACCTTGGGGTATACTACTAACAACTTAGACCATTTAGAATATGAATCATTAATCACCACTCCCTAAATACACCCTTAAAGACAGTTTTCTATCTATTTACAGACTGAATTTTCAAAACCTTTAGACCTTATCTCACACATTAGCCGTTTGTGGGGAACTCTGTCAAACGCTTTTGCAAAGTCCAAGTATACTATATACATAGTCACTTATTTTTTTAGGGTTTAGTTTACTTCCTCACAAAGAAAGCAGATTTGTCTTTCAGAAATCTATGCTGAACATCACTTTATAATATTGTTTTCAGAATAAAAACTTATGGGTGTGATCCTTTAACAAACCTTCAAGTATCTTCCTCACTATAGACGTGAAGTTGTCCATCTATGTTTAATGCATTTGGGGTGGGGTCACATCAATCCTGTGTCCTCAGCTTGTTATATGGTAGACTGGTGTGAAATGTGTTGTCAACTTGTTAAGCACAGTTGTACTCTATTATTTGCAGTGTTTTTATACACTATGCACCAAATATGCTGTTGGGTTTTATATAAAGCAGAGGTGGTTGCTGTTTTGCTGTATTTGTTGATAATTTAGCACATTATTGCTCTCTTGTATGCATACAGTAATCACGTACGACCTTTCAAATAGTTTCCAAGTGTTCAGCTGCCAAATCAAAAAGGAGTAGGTGTCATGCCGTACAAAGTTGAATACCGAGCCACCGAGCCGTGATTAGGTTCCTCCATCTTCAAGGGAAATCTGCCCAAATAATCCATGAAGAAATGTCAGCAATTGTGGCTAAGAATCTCTGCACCATCCACCTTACTCGCCTTAGCTGGCACCTTCGGACTTCTGAAGAAACATTTACGGGGAAGACATTTCCACAATGATGAGGCAGTCATTACTGAAATTGATAGCTGATTTTCCTCCAAATCTACATACTTCTACGCAGATGGTATTAAAGGTCTGTTCCACAGATGTGAAAAGTGTGTAACCATAGGAGGTGGATATGTAGAGAAGGAAGAGGCAGTGGACTACATTTCAGAAGCCTAGCATATCTGGATCTTGGTAAGGGTAAGAACTTATTGGCCTCCCCTCATATAAACTTCTACAAACCCTCAGAAATCACTTATATATTTTCCAACAAACCAAATATTTCCCCCTTTAATTATCTCCCGTAGTCAATGGAATATTGTATGTCAATATTGGTAACCTGAATAATGTGCATCAGTACACTTGCAAGGTAGATGAACTCCTCATTTATTCTATTAGGATTTTTTAAATTCAGGCCAATACCCAATTCACCTCTGCCTTCAGGAATTGTATTTTTTAGCACAGTCACCTCTTCTGGGTCCTAATCTTAATTCTATCACCCAAAATTTGTAACATCTAAGATCACCTTCATGTTTTTGTGGAACATGTCAACAATTGAGGCACAATTCACACCTCTAGATGCACTCTATAATATAGCAAATCTTAAAATTTTTAGTTTAGTGAATATTAGAGAGTAGGTCTACAAAATTCTTCCTTAAGCAGTTGACATCCGCGGTGTTAAACCCCCTTCCCATCCAGGCCATTTTTCAGTATTCAGCGCTGCGCTACTTACAGGATCCTTAAAGCGTATTTTAAACCCAAAACACAACACTGTAATACACTGAAGATTACCAGTCCTTAGATGTGGGGGCTGCATTTGTTTCCCTTTACAAGCCTATTTTCACATGGTGATCCTTCCAGTAACACCTCCTGTCCTTAGGTACAGTGAGTGAGCATTGTCACCTATGTAGAAGCCAGGCTGCCCCCCTAGGCTGCTTTATAGATTTGGACTATAAACACATCTCCATTACATAGGGAGGATGTGATCTGTAGGTCACAGAAGATAGCTGGAAAAGCTGATTACATTGTATGAAAAATCAGTTCAGTGCACAGGAAGGAAATTGGAAGTCTGGCAAGTTTAAAAGGTATTTTTCATTACATGAAGAAAATGTACTTAGCAATAAAGAAGAAAACTAGTGCAAGCATCAACCACATGTAAGGACTGGTATGTTGAAATATATTAAATTTTTTGTAGGCATGCACCGATATATCGACCGCTGAAACATATCGGCCGAAAATGGCACTTTTGGCTAACTGCAGAAAGTGCCATTTTCCTGCCGATACAGCGGCGCACCCCTGCTTTCTTTCCTCCCCGCTGGGCGCTGCTCTGTGTCTCAGCGGGGAGGAGAGAAAGTGTGACAGCCGTCCGAGCACTGCGGGAGGTGAGCGCTGTGAGAGGCTGGCGTCTCTCCTCCCACACCGCTCAGCCTCCTACAACAGTCCGGCAGAGCGTTGTGTGGGCGGAGACAGGCCGCAGAGCGTTGTGTGGGCGGAGACAGGCCGCGCTGTCACAGGAGGCTAAGCTCTCTTCCCTGCACCGCTCACTCAGCCTCCTGTGACAGCATGTTAGAGAGGAGAGCGGTACAAACAAACACTCAGTGATCGCTGAGCGTTTGTACATAGAGGACATGGTATGGTTAATATATCCTCAATTATGAATGAATGGGAGTGATCTACATCACCTCATGTTCATTCATAGTTGTAGTTATAGTAACCATACAATGTTCTCATGTTATGAATGAACAGGATCACTCAGTATAGAGGATTCCGGTTCATTGATAACAGGGGATACAGAAAAAGAGATAGAGGACTCTATGTCCTCAATCTCTTTTCTATTTTAAAAAGGGAAATATCAGGGATCTGTTTAGACCCCTAATAGTTCCCGAAGCGTCTAAAAAAGTAAAGTAAAAAATATTTAATAAAAAAGTTTATAAAAAATAAATACACTCAAAATATTTAATAAATTTGAAAAAATTCAAATAAAAAACATTTTCGGTATCGGTCTGACAATTTTTTTTATTTCGGTTTTGTTTTGGATTTAAAATTTCCATTTCGGTGCACCTCTAATTTTTGGTTATTGGGTTTAGATATCCTGTTTATTTTTATTGCTGCAATGACATTTAAGCTCTGTTCACAATGCCACGGCTCTCCTTTCTGTGCATTCCGTAAAATGCACATACAGACTTCAATAAAACAAAATAGCAATGTTTAGTCTTGGTCAATGATATTGATATTTTGGTGGTACCTCTCTTACATCCCATGAAAGACTCAGGGCTTGTTCACACCATGTCTGGACCAGATCGGCAAATGCAGTGCAGTGCATTTTTGACGCTTTTTTAAGCTTAAAATGGGCTTTCAGGTGCAGTCCAGGGCAATTGCGTGCGTTTTTGATGCGTTTCCATGCATTTAAGACCAGAGAAAATGAGATAAGCAGTATTTTTTTGTCTGGACCGGAACAGACTGCGCTGGTGTGAACAGAGCCCAGAAATACCATTGGGCTACATTGTGATGCTTGGGACCAAACTGTTCTGGTCTGGACATGATCCGGACATGGTGTGAACAAGCCTTCAAAGCTACTGTTTCATAAAGTTTACATCCACAGCAAACACAACCAGATTTAAAGTGTATAGGTAATTTTTCTCCTTTAAACAATAAAATGAAATGTATAAATAAAAAGGCATGCCCAATAACAGGGAAATCCAGCATATTTAATATGAAAAATATTTTTTACATAATTGATTAAGGGGAATGTGTAACACTGTATAATAACCCACAATGGAATTTAAAAAAGACACTGCAAAAGCAAAAGGAGATCCTCAGACAACAAAACCCAACCTCTCAAATAAAAGTTCCACCCTAATACATGATGCAAAGCTTGTAACAAGAATCCCAATTTTACTAAATTATCAGAGGCATCATGTGACTTTACTTACACTACAAGGCCATGGCAGCACCAGAAGTAGTTATCTTTATGGCTCTATCACCTTGTTAAAGGAAACCTGGCATGAAGTGAAATACTTCCATACCTCCGATGGAAGCTGCCATTCTCTGGCTCCTATTCTGTCTTCCATTTCGAGGGCAGTGATGCAGCTTCATTGCGAATGATGTCACAGGTAACATGAGTTAGAGAATGGCAGATTCTGTCAGGCTTTTCAAAGGTATCTTAAAATGATAGACTCTGTTTAATTATGTCAGACATTAAAATTGGCCTTTTTAGGTAAAAAGCTCAAAACAATATAAACACCATCTAGGATCAACTTAGAACATGTCACTTATAATGGTTCATTTTAGCTGTCATTATGGGAGACAAATTCAAAGAGATTACTGAACACTGTGAAATAGACTACTAATTGTCCTGGTGATGGATCCCAGACCACTGCCAATATTTAAAGAACTCTAGGGATATATTTTTTTAAACCCTTGCAGTGGGGCTACCCTCACACTGCAAGGGTTAACCGTTTATTTTGGTCTAGGGAGGAAAATAAAAAAGTTATACCCACACATTACACAATATCCTACAAGCAACAGACTACATATATTTCCCACCTTTCTCAATCAAATGATATTAACAACGTTGGAACTGAAGATACTTGAGGCTTTTCTATGTTCCCTGCTCTGCAAGGCCTGGACACAAAGTCAGCGGAAATCACTCACCCAAAACATGTCATTTGAAATGTCTAATCAGTCAGGTATATGGAAACCTTCTCCCCTTTCTCTTTGGATATGAAAGTATTCCTTATTTACTGGATCTTGTAATATTCATAGATGAATGGCTATAAATTGCCATGCACTTTAAGACTTTTTAGCTTATATATCCAAGAACATGTATTTATTAGTGCCTCCACATGGATAAATCCATTTAGTTGTATGTCATTTTCCACAACTGATGTAGAGTGCAACTGTAATCATCAATGTGTTTGTTATTCCATGTGCTTTCATGCCTGCCTGTGTTGACCCATGTCAACCAACTGGAATAAAATCTGCATTGCTTATACTGATTTTAAAAGCCATGAAACACAGCCAGCTCTTATTTCAGGCAATTGTAAGTCCAGTGAAAAGTATTTCAGTCACTCCACCAACCATCATTCACATCCATCATTTTCAGGTATATCATTTAAAGTTAATGTATTCTAATTATTTCCCCTGATACTGGAACTTCCGGTCAGAGGAGATTTCCACTGACCGGAAGGGAACATGGAGCCCGCTTCCCAGCCTATCAGGAAGCCGGGCGGCAATTACACGCTGCCTGGCTTCCTGATTGGCCGGTTCGATTCTGACTGGCTGGGAAGCCAGCTTTCCGGACAATCAGCATCGTGCCGGCCAAACACAATAGCATGGAGCCAGCTTCATGAGCAATCAAGAAGCCGGATGGCGTGTCATTACCGCCGCCCAGCTTCTTGATTGCACGGTGAAGCCGGCTTCATGCTAGTGGAGGTACCAGTATCGGTACTCGGTATTTGTACTCGATACCGAAAAACCTGTATCGGTGCATCCCTAATTCTAATCAATCAAAATCACGTTATTTCATTCTTATACATTCAAGGCAGTCTCAAAGTGTTTTCTTTTCACTTTAACTGAAGGCGTGGAAGCCCTTTCTAAAGGTTAATGACTGTTAGTAGGAGAGGCGTTTGGATGAGAAGAACACAAATGCTGGGCTACACTTAGAATCCCTCTATTTTCAAGTCTTTATCACTCTGGACCAGCAGAGCACATCATAATTAGAAGAGCTGTTCAGGTCTGAATGAGCTAGAACCCCCAACTGTAACTTTCAGGCACTTTTGAATAAAAGTGGAACAGTCCTTTAAGAGATATGCGATTCTGTGGTGTATAAGCTGAAACATTTTTGCTTTGCGAATGTAACATATGTACATTACTGCAGCATATAGATATAGGACAGATGTGACAAATTCCAGTGTCCCAAATTGCTGTTTTGCAATTTGCCCCCTCCCCACAAGAATGCAGCAGTATGCTGATATGCAAACAACCATGTTATTTTGTCAAAAAAAGTGCAAGTACCATAAAGTTTTCTTGTGGCTCGCATACTTTTTGACAGCAAATTCAGAGCAGATGGTGGGCTAGGAAGAAGGGGAGCTCCTATAAATCACCTTCCTGTGTCTACCTTTACTATACCTCCTAAGATCATTAGTGACTACTGGAGAAATGGGTGTGAGAGATGGGCGATACTGCAAGATCCGATGCGATATTTAAATGATGACAACAGTGGGATGTCCTGAAGCAACGCGTGCCAATACATTGCAGTGTGGTCCAAAGGGGCTTTTAATGGTGCACAGGTAGCAATACTCTATGACTATTCAGGGGCCAGGTTAGGCTGTTGTCACCCATTTACCCAAGGGCAGCTATGACAGTCATACTGGTAGTTTCACAAGATATTGCCTTTGCGTACAGTAACCAGTAGGACTACGGGCATTTAACTGCATGGTGAATTGTATATGATATTTTCCATTTCACCCCATTACACCTAATTAACTATTTAATAAAACAAATGAATAGTGGTCATTTTACTTTGGTCCTAGATGTAACCAGCATGTTACCCGCTGACTGTCCTGGGTACAAGTAGACCACCATTTTTCTAATACTGCTTTAGTTAAATGTAGTTTACATATTCAAGGTAATACAATGATACACTAAATGTCAATAAAAGTATCAAAATTAGCAAAATATAACATAGAAGAAAAAAATACTTATATCTGTAACAGATACAAAATAGTAAAAGAAATAGAAAAGGCCTGGAATGACAGTGAAGTGCAGAAGTGCTGACTAGCATACCAAGTGCTTTAAATCATATTTTAAAGGATTTCCCACGAAAAAGCAAGATGTTTAGGAAAGGTCTTGCTTTGCCTACTACAGAAATACTGCTTATGCAAAGTGGCACAATCCTTAGCAACGTTTTACTGATCTGACTGTAATACTCAGGGATATGACTGGTTAATGGTATGATAAATAAGCTTGCATCTTTTCCTTTCTAACTGCCCAAACAAAATCAACCTCCAGAGGACATAATGAACATTGAACAGTTTGAACAAGAGTTCCTGGAGTCTTCTTGTAACAGTCTTCTGACACATATAGCAATCTCTTTGATTGAACCCTTAATGGGTTCAATTGTTGGCTTCTCAGTATATGTTTATATGATTTTGGCCACAGCAGGTAACCTGAAGGAAAGGTTCCTTAGTTTTGAAATACGTCCAGCGTTATTTCTACAGGTTGTTCATTTTTATGAAATCTTCTGTTGCATCTTCCTCAGCCTAACCATCTTCATCATCGTCACTGATGAGGTCTCTCCTCTCTGGGTTGGTCTCTCGCTCTCTTATGAAATCGGCACGGATGGCCTCTAGCTCAGACAGCTCTAGACGCACTTTCTCCAAATGGTATGTGCGGCGGTTGCGAATCTGGCGTAGGGGAAATGGATTCATGTCGACGAATGCAATGTTGCCGAGTTTCCTGCCATGTAAAAGAGACATTTAGAAGTAATAATGCAAGATATTTATGGTCTTATGGATTGTAGTTTACGGTAGCACTGTAATTACATTTCTCTACAGGACTAGTACACTACAACTGACAGAAAAAAACCCAAACGTCTTGATTCGATGTTCACAATGCCAGAAAAATGCAACGCTGCCAAGAAGGCCAGTTGTGATGAACACAAATAACAAGTTGCATAACATTTCCCAGAATTGCAGAATGCTATGAAGTCATAAGAGCAGCATATATTAATTTCTGCCAAAGTAACACATTTAGTTCTGTGATCAACATCCACATAAAAACTTAAAGAGGAACTCCAAGAATGTAAAATGTTTACCCTTTAGTGGGGGGCTACCCATGCACTGCAAGGGTTAACTGCTCGTTTTGGTCTAAGGGCTCAAAACAAAAACAAAAAAACCCAAACACTCACCTGACCCCCGATCATGTCTAGCTGCTAGCGGTCTAAGCCCCACTGACGTCATCAGTTCATTTACCTGCATTAGATGTGAGGATGCGGAGGGACATACAATAGCCTGAGCAGAGGGGGAAAAGAGGTGAGCACTCACTGCCACAGGAGCAAGGATCAGGTGAGTGTACCTTCTGTATTCGGGCCCCTAACAAAAAATGAGCAGTTAACTTTTGCAGTGTGGGGGAAGCCCTACTGCAAGGGTTAACTTTTTACATTCCTGGAGCTCTTCCTTTCACGAAGATCCTGGCCTCATACTTCAAAGGGTTCCTAAACTCTTGAATCCATCTGGACCAAGTTGGCTGTGGGAGGGGGGCAAGGAAGAGAGAAACCCCAGATAACGCTCTTTGATGAATTCTAGTTACACACTACACCCATCTAAAAAAATGACCTCTACTGCTAGCTACTACTGATGCTGAAAAGGTATTAGGCCACGTAGACTGGTCCTTTATGCTCATAACTTTGAAACACATGCTCCTGGGCCCTAACATGCTATCCAGGATCATGGCCTTGTATGAACAACCTACAGCTAGAGTTTGAATTATTGTTATTACTTCACCTCCTATTGACCTCTAACAGTACCAGAAAGGGCTGCCCATTGTTCCCCTCTGCTCTTCATTATCTCTCTGAAACCCTTTCCTGGCCACACTGTGCCACAATAATGACATTGCAGGAGTATGTATAGGTCAAACTGAGCATAAACTAGCCGCTTTCACAGATGATGTCTTACTATATGTATGCAACCCCGAGATAACTCTTGATACCCTTAAAACAACCTCCATAGAGTCAGCCACCTCTAAAAATGTAAAATCAATTCAGCCAAATTAGTACTTTTGAACGTCAGGCTCTCCCCTTCTGAGGTTCCTTTTACAAATGCAATTTTCCTTTACCTGGTGAGAGCAAACTTAGGCATCGACCTAACACACTCCTTGGATCTTTCTAGACATAACTTTTAACTTCTTTACAAACAGATTGTAAACAAATTGCACAGAAGAGATGACCCAAAATCCTCCTGACCTGACCTCTGGCCACATTGGAATTATCAAATAGAATATACTACCTCGTATCTTGTTCATGTTTCAGATGTTACCGATTTCGCCACCCAAGAGCTAACTCAGATCCTTAAATTCCAATTTCATTGATTTTATGTGGTTACACAATCCCACATTCCAATTCTGAGTACTAACTAAAACTAATAGAGGTCTGAGGTTCCCAGCTATTAGAAATAATTACAAAGTTTCATTACACAACAGGACATTTCAGAAATATCAAAAGCAATTGGTGGATATTGAGGAAGCTTTGCACAATGCTTTGGACACAAGATTCACTGCCCACCACCCCTGCCCCTACAACTATAACAGTGGTACTCAACCTTTCTAGGGCCGAGACCCCTTGGTAACATTTGCCAAGTTGTGGTGACCCCCAACGGAGAGCTGGATTTCAGAATTAGTAAGGCGCTGGACTTGGGACTAAAAATAAAAGCAGTACAGTAGAAAGGCATCATGGCACACTCACAAACCAGCATGTAAAACAACTTGTCTCACCACTAAGGTGACTTGGCGCGGCAGTGCGGCTTACACATCCTTTGCAGAAGACGTGTATCCAAACCTCTGTCATTGTCCTTAGTGGTGAGACAAGTTGTTTTACATGCTGGTTTGTGAGTGTGCCATGATGCCTTTCTACTGTACCACTGTTCAAAGCCCATTTCGTGTGCACCTTACTGTATAACTGGTAACAAATTGTTGAGTGCGTTTGTCGTTTGTTTTGCTTTAAAAATAAAAGCACACTCACAAGAATACAAGCCCTCCCCAGCCCCTGCTACCCGCTGAACTATAACCACACTTACAATTTGGGAACTGGTATGAACATGACATAATAATTGGCAGCAAAATTCCCCCTTGTGTCACAACTAGACAATCCCCAATTCCCTCCGGGTCAAGATGAGAAAGCGTTCTAACACCGGTTTGCAGAGGGCACATTGTAATTATATCAGGTTGCCAAAGATGGCAGGGCACTTGATCTTTCAAAAAACAAGAAATAAATGGGGGCATACACCCCTTGACGTTTGGACATGGATTTAACTTGGTAACTTCATCAAGAGCCTTTCAAAGCCGTTACAACACTAAGGGGTGTTTTTTTAAACAATTTGCAGGGACATATGTCCTGTGAAAGTTTGTTCTGTGCAATCGGAGTATTTTATTGGCAAGTCAAATGTATTATTAGGAAGATACCCTTGCGTCCTCCTATTTTACAACACAAAGATATCTGCTCACGCATACAAAAAAAAACAACAAATCACCGATATCACACCACCTGAATATTGTCTGATCCCTAAATACTAAAAAAAACTTCCAGACCATCAGTAGTGCAATGTATACTGCAAGTAGATAGGATACAATCTCTGGAAGGTATTACAGGGGCAGACTATGGCACATATTACAAAACATGGGCAAGCTGGCTACATTTTAAAACCTCTTCCTTCTACAAGTTTTTACTGGAGACAATCCTTGATCCTATTGTACAGTAGAACATGTTATATTGTACATCACTCGCTGTAGACCTGAGAAGACTTACTGAATACAGGTCTAAACTCAACAGGCGACCTCCTTTATTGTATAGGAGTTTCTACCCCCTCCCCCAGCCCTTGTGTTCCCACCTTTTTCATGAATTAATGTACATCTGTTTGAAGGACTGGTTTTCATGTGTTGTGCTGGGACACTTAGTAATTCCATTGTACCCGCGTTATTCTGCTTACAAAACAGGTGTACCCAGATAGTTATAAAAGTTATACCACGGTATGACTGAACTATGCTGTATTGGTATAAGCCGTGTTTCTGAAATTTGTCCTGTTTCTCGTATGGATCAAATGTAATTAAAACTTTATTGAAAAAAGAAAAAAAAAAAGAATACCATGATATAGCTATAGTGGTTTTGATACACTTGTGCTGCCACTTAAAAAATGTAAAGGGTAGAATTCCTTATATAAAATAAGGAATTCTGCACATTATATCTGTATTTATATTGCTTGTACATGTACAACTTTTCTATCTGGGTTATTGAATATTGCTTTGAGGTAACTATGGTGTTTGCGGTCATGTGTGCATTGTGTTTTCTTCACATTGATTTATGCACTATGTTAACTGCCATTGAATCCAAACCACCAGGTGAATCCATTAAAGGATGTAAAATGAGGGATAATCAGAAGGCACGTCTATCTCTCTTGCGCTAACAAATTACTTTGATTCCTTTGTTTCTAGCAGCAGACAACATACCTTGCATCAAGAATGGTCCGGCTAAAATATCGCAGATACTTAAATATGGATGTAGAGTCTTGGATTTTTAAAATCTCCTCCTCTTTGTATTTAAACAGCCCCAGGGCAAAGCGAAAAATCACCTAAAAAAGGGGCAAGAAATCAAATGTTTTAAAAAAAGGATTTCACATGACTGGAAATGTATCTAAAACACACGTTACATGAAAACAGCATTGAAACGCAACTCCATTGAAACATATTCCCTCTATGTAGAGCGAGACAGAAAACCTTGCATGTCCCTACAGTTTTTCAGTATGTCACCAGATTGAGTGAGTTATCTATAAACTTAATTAGACAGTCCATTAGAATGCACTATGGTTGCCATAGAGGAGCGATCATCCAATGAAATATTGTATGCAGTCACACTTCACCACATATGGGGAAATCCATGGTCAGTGGGGACAAATGAAAACACACACATACATATATACAATATATATCTATAGATCTATAGATATATATGTTTTATAACTATTTCTGTGATAGGTTCATAGGCCTGTGCCGTTGTATTTCTGTGTAGCCAAGTGTAACAGTTTGCAAAGTTTTAAGACAGATTTAGTACTAAAGATGAGATAGATTTCTACTCTAAATGGATGCATAATTAAGGAGTGGTTGAGGTCAGGTTTTATTCTGTTGCAGTGCTGCTTTAGAAAAACTAAGGAAGAAATGTATAACTTGTGCTGTGACCATGTAATAAATCTGTCTCACAGAATGTTTCACTGCCCCTGTTTAGCACTGCTGTATGTGACAGAATTTATAACGCCCCTCCCAAACCCCACCCCTTCCCCGTTAACTTTTATTAGGTATCGGTTTCTACTTGCTAAAGTAACCCAACTTTATGTGCCAAGAGAACGTAATGAAGTTTCTCCTTACCTTTGACCCTTCATACAGGAAAGAGTCCCAAATCCTGAAGAAGATGTCACTAACCACACTATCCACAAACACCACCAGGAACCAGTTAAATGTAATCAGAGTGGAATCCACATTGTACTGTTCAAAATGAGCACTGAGACGGGGCAGCTTCTCACTCATGAGATCCTTAAAAACCCTTTGATCCACCTGCAGATAAAAACGGGCTCATTAAATAAAGATTTGAACTTCAAGTTAGGAAAATAAAACAGATGAATGGATGCACATGAATATTCACTGCCTGTGAAAAACCGCAGGGCCAACAAAATGCCGTCTTGAGTGGGAGGAGCAAGGAGACCTGAACAAGGACCTCAGCCTCAGCTCAAGACACTTCACTTAGTTCCCTTCATAGCAGTGCTGCAATCTTTGACTCAATACACTCTTTATATATTGAGGGACATGGAACATCATATATTTCATCAAATAGACAAGTTGCTAGTCCTAGTTGTTTTCCTTTAAGTTTCTGATAGGGTGCAGAATTAGACCCCCTGTTGGGTTTATATTGCCTTTCAGGACGTAGTTAGAGACTTTTCAGCCTTTAGAGCCTGTCTCGACAGGCTTTGTGTTGATGGCGTTAGTTTAGCATCAGTTTTGACATGCTACTGAGATTGTTAAGTATTTATTGAGAGGTGCATTTGACTGCTTCAAGCATGTTTTCTGTTCCATACACTTGTATGGAAATGCAAAACATGTTTGGTGGGAGCATTAGTATAAATTTCAGAACAGAATTTATCATTGGTCAATTTTTGTGCTTTCTGCAAATTACATTTCAGTAAGGCTCCACCTAACAATTATTCTCATAATCTATTCGTTGGACAATTATTTTTTCGATCAGTTTAAAAAAAAACATCTTTTATTTAAAATAAAATACACAAATGGAGTGTTACAAACATAACAGTTTACTTCAGAATAAAGCTGCACACACAATTGCCTGCACTTGCACTGGAACACTTGAATAGCTTTGGCCAGGGAATGACAGCTGTCTGTGGAGGCAGCTGAATGCAAACACAGCAGTCAGCGAGTGGGTGCAATAATCAGCCTGCTATTGGATATTTCAAATTGCAATAGCAGGCTGGCTATTGCATCCACCCACTGCCTGCTGTCAATCAGCAGAGGAGGAACCTGAAGGAGAAAGTTCCTCTGCGGGGCCTCCTTTGCTGATTGACAGCAGGCAGTGGGTGGGTGCAATAGCCAGCCTGCTATTGGCTATTTCAAAGTGCAATTGCCAATATAGCAGGCTGGCTATTGCACTTGCCCACTGCCTGCTATCAATCAGAAGAGGAGGGATCTGAAGGAGAAAGTTCTCGGCAATGCGGTGACTGAGGTTTAGAGCTCTATTGGCCACCAGCTGCAGGGGTCTGTGTTCCCTCCGATTCCCTCTGGGGGTAGCGGGGATCAGAGGGGCACAGAGCCCATGAAACACGGCTCCCAGCAGGGAGGAGAGAAGCAAAATCAACTAATCGATTATGAGAATAGTTGACCGCGATTCTCATCTTCAATTATCATCGATTAAAGCAATTAGTTGTTGACAACCTACATTACAGTCTCTGATCAGGGGCGAGGAATGAACATGTTTTTGAAATTCTATATACCTGGGATCCCAGGAGTGTTTTGGTGTAGTAATCCCGTGGCATGAACACTTCTACAATTGTAACTAGGCACCAAAAAGCATCTTCCTGGTCAAGATAAAGCAGTGCTATGGCAGCCAACCTAGAAAGAAAGAGCATATGATGTTATATACACAAGGCCCATCAAACTGACAATAATTAAAGATACACAGTCACAACTGGATTTAGGTAAAATGTGAAGGGCTTACTTATGAGCGATTTATATTGCCATTCTTCTTGGGAAATACCTGACATAAGAAAATTACATAGACTGCCGCTGCTGACCTCATTCTGAAAAAATGAAAAAAAAAAATGCTACTTGCTGGTCTTGCCTCTGGCTTTAATACTTTCACAGTAACAAACCTAGAATGATTATGCAGCAAGTCAATTCAGGAGAAAAAAAAACTGATCTGCAAACTAGTTCTGGGACAGTGACTCAGTAAATAACAAAACCAAAGTGTAAAAATATAAACCAAAGGGTATAACAAACAGGAAACTACCATTTTCCAAAAAGGTCAGTGGTGGCTGCAATGGTTTTCCTAAACTCTTATTTGTTACACTAATGTACACTATGGAGCTGGGAGGCAGCATTTGTTATAGATATAAGATCAGGCACCTTACAGGGCAGCAACTGTCTGACCTCTCAACTGACACTAAAGCTAGCTATACACCAGTAGAATTTAGTTAGAAAATGTTCTTTTTCAGAATGTTTGTTTGATATTCCAATGCTTAGGACGATCTAATTGAGATGTTTTTGACAACAGTGATAAGGAATTCCTCATTTCTGATTTGGACAAACAAAATTCTAACCGTGAATGTGATTTTCATTAGGAAAAAAAATGCACATACTGTAATGCGGATGTACTAGGCACACAAAAAAACTGTCTAACACGCCTGGGATTCCATTCAAGTGGCAGGTCTGAAGGAAATGTTTAAAGTCAAAAGTATTTAAAACTAAATAAGGGGGCAATTAACCTTTCATAAGTAAGTCTGCACTATTAAAATCATTTGAGGATTCATATTTACAATTTGTTTACATAAGCTCGATTGTGATAGGTTCTCTTTAAGCAATCAGGTAATGAAGCTGAGGATAGTGGAATAATAGAAATGGGCCAAAATGGAAGAACAGCATAGAAGCAAATAGACAGACTGACAATCTCTAAGAGCCTTCATCCAATCTTTTTTTTTTAAAGCAAACCTAAATTTCATAAATGTTCATTAGTGATATAAACAACACAGACACATGAAGCTCAAGCAGCTAGAATGAATGCAGGAAATTAGCAGCACCATTACAGTGCATTATAGCAGCATTTCTTAACCTTTTTACAGTACAGCACCCTAAAAAGTATGGAAAGTTTCAAGGTACCCCAGACTAAAATGGATTTTAAGGGGGACGCCATACAAAATGGGGTTTCCTACTTTACATTGAAGTCCCCTTTTACATTAGGAGCCCCCTTTTTTTTTTACATCAGAGTCCCCTTTCTCACAATAGGAGCCCACTTTCACATCACAAGCCCTCCTCTTCACATGAGAAACCCCCCTTTAATATCCACCTCTTTCACATCAGAGCTCCCCCTCCACATCAGAATCCTCACATTAAAGTCCCACCAGCATTCCAAGAGATGAAGCTGCGGCACCATGGTAGAGAGCAGGGGGCAGAGAAGGCCTGGATGGAGTCAAACTTCTGTCATTTTCTAAATGGACCCCAACCTCCTTGGATTAGCATAATTAATTTGGATGGTGCTGGTGGCTGTCCTGCCTGCACCATGGAAAGGCATGACGCTGTACAGACACTTTGATGCACCCCTGAGGTCTGCCGCTGAAACCACAGACTAAGGTTCTCCAGAAGGGAGAAGGGGCGGAGAGGATGTGTCACTGCTTGTACTCATTAAAAAAAAGTATACAGCACCAGTCAAATAACCTACCTCTAATAAAGAGTATCCCATTTCCTGCTGGCTGCTGGTTATTGTAAAAATGCTTCCTTCAGTGAAGCTGGATATTACAGAGCGGTGATCTTCCAATGCTGCGGGGATGAGAGGCATCGATTGAGTCAGTGAAGGATCCTGTTCTCTTTTTTCCCTTTCCTCTCCCCTCGTCAATTAACAAAAATGTCTTGTATTCCTTTTACAGGATACAAGAAGTACTGTGAATGGATGAGGGGAGAGTGGGGGCAGATGAACAACACAGAACATCTTGCTTCACCGAAGGGAGGACTTATACAGTGTCCAGAAGCCAGCAGGACATAGGATACTCTTTATTAAAGGTAAATTATGTTACTTATGCTGTATCTTAATATTTATTTTTGAACAGGAAAAGTTCAACGTTAACTTCTGTTTACATTTAAAATATTTACCTGCCTAAAATATATGTTTTTTAAATTTTTTTGTTCTGACCATGATAAAGAAAATATATGCAAAACAACTACACCTTCCCTTTTAAGGTTAAAGGAGAACTATGAGGTGAGTGCTTTCCACTCACCTCATAGTTCTAGCCAACCTGTGACAATGAGACTGTCACAGGTCGGCTTAGTAGATCGGGAGGTGAGCGAACACATACCGGCGTTCGCTCACCTCTCGATCCTGTCACGGCTCTCTGACGTGACAGGGGAGGGGCTGGATTCCCCCGCTCCGATACGCCGGTGCTGACTGGCGGAAAGGACGGGGAGGGGGCGGGTACAGCAGGCTCTGCTTCTAGATAGGCAGAGCCAGCTGTCGGGCACGCAGCTGGGCGGATCCAGACATAATTGTCGGGGGATCCGCTTCAGCGTCTCAGTATACCGCGAGCATCAGCTCGCGGTATAAAGTGGTGTCTCAGTATACCGCAAGCTACAGCTCGCGGTATACTGAGCGTAGGGTGACGGGAGGACGCTAGTTTGTGTCCTCCCGTTACCCTAAGGAGAACTATGGGGAAAGCCTTAACCTCATAGTTCTCCTTTAATCTGTCACTGTTAAAAAGTGCCTAAGCTTGTAATGGATATGGAATGCACCCCCTCTGAATAACCTGCAAATCATTAAAGCAGAGAGTGGTCTATTTACATTGCTGATAGTAATGATATGGACTGGACACTAATATAACATTAAATAAATGATACAAATAAGAAGCAGCAATGGTACCCAAAGCAGCCACATCACAACTCACCACTTCACACCTGGTTTTATGTTCAAACACTAATTCATAAAAGTAAAAACATTTTAAAAAAGGCAGCAACACAAGCTTGCAAACATTTTCACATGTACCTTTGTTGTCATTTTAAATATAAAAAGTTCCTCTTTACACGAGAATTATGGGGCAACCTTTTTTGCCCATCGTTCTCTTCAGGGACACGGGAGGGCATATAATGTGTCCTCTGAAGACCCAAAACTCAGCATATAGCGGGCAATATGCTGAGACCACAGGGCCGCTCCACAGCTAGGATGGATCCTGACAATACTGTCGAGATCCACCCCGCTGGCTGATTGACAGCTCACTCTGCCTCTCTATGCCAGCCCCCTTCCCCATTCGTTCCTCCAGTCAGCACTGGAGAAACAGAGAGGGGAAGGAGGGAATCTGTGTGGCGAGCAGTGACTGTCAGTGCAGGGAGAGGATCGGAAAGTCATCAATCGGCCGCGTGTGTTCGCTGACTTCCCGATCAACTGAACCGACCTGTGACAGCTTCAGTGTCACAGGTCGGCTTAAATTATGGGGATAAGTGTTTTTCACTCGCCCCATAACTCTCCTTTAAGTGATATCTCCTGTTATTGTATATAAAATTAAAAGTGATCCATAATAGTAAAAAAAACTTAAATTTAGCTATGTATTTCTTGTTATTACATGACCCACCACCAAAACACAACACAAAATAAATACTTATACTCTTGACCTGCATGGGGATACCACATACATGTACATTATTCGTGGTTTGTACCTGTAGTAGGGCACAGAAACAATAGTGTGCATTTTGCTTTTTTTTTTTTTCCATTTGAGACAGTGATACTACATATAAAACTATTTTTTATACTACCTAAAAAAACCACTGACCCTAACAACAACAGGGTTGTAGCAGATCAAGCCCTGATCTATTTTATTTTTTATTATTTGTTAATTTATTTTTTAAACATCCTTTTTTTGTTTTTCTTAGTAGCCTCCACAAAGATACATTGTATCTGTTCTTCCTTACCATTTTGCAAAAATGCACATTTTAAAATTTACAAATATTTGTTATTTATTTACACAATTCGGTTTTATCTTTTAGATTTAGTAACAAATTTGGAATTTTGGAAAAACAAAAATGTAATATTTTGCAACGTACTAGTCCTAATATATGGTGGATGCATTAGTTTTCTTTATTTACTACAATTTCGGGAGTCATGTTGTATTTGTGTGCCCTAATAATGATTGCAATGTATTTAATAAATGATTGCAATGTATTTTTATTGAAAATACATTATTTTGTTTATCAAATATATTTTTGATAAGCATTAACTATCATGGGGAGAACAAAATCAAAACCAGAATCTACAAGCCCTGCGATTTCAGAAAATATATGGTTTGTAGGGTATTTTCTCATTTTCAAAACTGTGAATGAAAACCTGTAAAAACAGCAAAAAAAAAAAAAAGGGAAAAATAGTAAAAATGGCCTGGCCACCTGAAGTGAACAGTGGGAGGCAGGGGCTTGCAGTGACAGGGTTAAAGCACCCATCACCTCAAGTTTGGGATGTTACACACAAATAATAGTCTAGCGTTGATTGTAACTTTAAACAAGCTTCTACTTCCAACTTTAGCAGGTTTTTAACAAGTTATAAGTAGTGCCAAACTCAACCAAAGCCTGTTTGCATCTCATTCAACCCCTTCACAAACACATTATGACTTTGTAAGTCCCAATGTAAAATGCCCCTTGCTTTCTGAATTATGTGCATTAATGTGCAACTGTGTGTGTTTTTAGTTAACAGTTAACTGATGCATACTGGAGGGCCTAACCTTTGTCTGGGTTTTTAAGCATCAAAGAATGTGATCATAACATTAAAAGGAGAAAGTAAAATGCACTCATCCCAATAGGTAAAGCCAGTACATGACACTGCAGCTGTCACACATAAGCTCCATTGCTCGGGAACTGAGCAATCACATACCGTTGATCGCTCAGTTCCTGATTTTCTTCCTGCAGAGAGCGGTAACTGTCAGTCGCTGCTCCTCGCAGGGATTCCCCCCTTCCCTCTCCATTACTCCAGTGCTGACTGGAGAGACAGACCGGGGAGGGGGTGGGCAGAGCTGACTCTGCTCTAGAGTGGCAGAGCCAGCTGTCAGTTATGGTAGCACGGTTGTATTCCAGCAATATCATAGGAACCTTACCGGCTGCAACGCAGCTCTGTGCTGTCAGCATATAGCAGGCAGTAGCCAACTATATGCTGAGTTTTGGGTCACAGGAGAACATTTACTAATGCCCTCCTGTGACCTAAAAGAGAACTATAGCTAGCAACGCTTGGGCTTCCACGTCACGCAAGTAATGCTTTTGTCTCTTAGGGCTTAACAAGTGAGACATGCTAGCTACACACGAAACCGATCTCTACAAAGTATGGCTCGACTTGATCCCGGGAACCACTTCCCCCCATCCCCACCTCACATATTGAACCTAATTTGTGTATATTTCACAGCTTGTTTTACTTGACTATTATTTGAAACCATGATGATATGTATAATCACTATAAAAATGTACTTGTGAAAAAAAAAAGGAGAACTATAGCCAAAAAAGGTTTGGCCATAGTTCTCTTTATTGTGGCAGTCAGCAATCCCACTAAGATTAATTTTCAGTGGCAGCCCAATGGTTAAAAAGGGAAGACGGCTGGCTCTCCCCTGTTGGCCCTTTCTCCTCCTCCTCCTCTCCCTTCTCCCCATCTTCTTTCTACCCCACCCTTCCTGCTCGTCCCTCTGATCCAATCCTAGCCTTCCCTTACCTGTACCCCTCATTGGTGTTAAACACATGCACGATCTTACCTATATGCCTCCCCGTGCCAAGAAACGCTTAACTAAAGTGTGATTCTCCCTATTAATTGCTATGGTACGTGAAGCCACACGAGGCCAACGGTATGCTTTTTGCTTGACTCTACTTTGCGCCGACGCTCGGCTTCCTGATTGGCCAGCTTCCCGACCAATCAGGAAGTACTCGCCCAAGTACTCGGCATCAGCACCGATACTGGTATCTGTATTGTTGCATCCTTAGAAAATACTCTAGGGCATGCTGTGGATTTAGTTCCACTTTAAGTGATTTGACTTTTTTTGTAGTATTGTATTTCTGCTGATCATAGCAACTGTCTGTAAATGCGTGATTACATTTCTCCTGTATATGAAGTATTGATCATCTCTCTGATTTCTCCTCTCCGTAATATAGTTAAAACTAGAAGTGTAGGATATGTGTTTTGCCCTAAAATTATTGTCTCTTTCCCATCTCAGAGTGGTAAGTGAGAAATGCATGCATTGTTACCAGTGCCTTATGCAGCGCCGCAGCTTGGCTATTTGCATACGTAAAGCGCAAGCAACTTTCTCTAACCTCCCTCACCGGTTCAGTCCTTGGCAGTAACCAATATCAGGATTCCTCCAGGAATAGGCTAGCAGGACATTGCGTAGCTTCTGGATGCCCTCAGAGGTGGGTGATGTGTAGTGCTTGTTGTCTGGCAGTGTCCTCATAAGGTCCAGTTCTATCTGTTTTGAGGCTGGATTTTGCTTCTCAAGAGCATTTCGGAGAAGGATGTCAAAGTAATCCGGAGCGACCTCATCCTTTAATTTCTTAATGTGTTGATTTACGAACAATTTCCACATTTTAGAACGATGTTGATGGGGGATCCCATTTCGGACAAGGCTTTTCAGCTCTGGTGAACGGCCCATTTCTCGGTTTACCATGCTAGCAAAATAGTTTTCCCACTTCACTACTGTTGAAATCTCTTGGTTATCGGACAGGGACAAAGATCTTATATCCAGGGCCCTTACTTTGGCCACCAATCTTTCCTCCTCATCTTCATCCTCAGGGAGGATCTGGAATCCGTAGAGGTCGTGTTTGCTGCAGATACGATTAGAAAAGGACAGTTACAAAAATAGCACTTATTTCCCTGTTACAGTTTTGTCAGCATAGTTTCTAGCAGTGTAACTGTACAACAGCCAAAATACTTTATGCATGTGTTAAAAAAAAAGAGTACTTAAACCAAAAATGTAACTTTTGCAGATCACCAGTCCTAATATGTGGTGGCTGCATTAGTGTTCTTTATTCAAGCTCTTTAGTACACAGTGGTCAGGTCTTCTCAGATCAGTTGCAGCTTTTCATATAAAAGGTTCTAGGTACCTCATAGCATGCGGTCTGATGAAAGTGTGTTCAGCTGTTTCCACCTTTAGCGCATCCTCCAACAGCTGGTTTACCATATCCCGAGCGGGTCCTTGCTCATCAGAACACACTGGAGTCTTCATTTCTTGAAGGAGGACAAGGTACTTGCTCTCAATCTGACACATTTTGGCCTCTAGGGTAGAATACTACAGACAGAAGAAGGATACACTCAGATTTTGCTTAACATACCACAGAATACTACTACTTTTTTGTAAGTCACAAAAGGAACTACTGAGCCATCCAAAATGAAATGGCTTAGCTTTGGATAGAACACTAGTGGATACATATGACATAAGAGCACCATTAAAGGCAGGTAGAGGTTTTTAAAACATGATGCCTAAGCTCTCCTATAGCTGATAATTAAGTCCTAGGTAAAAGGCATTGTGCTAATTCACTTAAGAGAACTATGGCCAAACCTTTTTTAGCCAAAGCTCTAATTAGGGTCAGAGGAGGACATTTACTAATGTCCACTTGAGATCCAACACTCAGCATATAACAGGCTATTGCCTGCTATATGGATGTCAGAGCAGAGCTGCAGTCTGGAAAAATTCCAACAATATTGTTGGGATCCACGCCGCTGTCTCTCTAGAACCAGTCAGTCCTGAAGGAACAGAGAGGGAAGGGGGGAATCCCTGTGGGAAGCGGTGACTGGCCATCACTGCTGTCTGCAGGGAGAAGATTGTGAATCACTCTGTTCTTGATCAGTAGAGTCGACATGTGACCGCGGCAGTATCACACATCGGCTATAACTATGGGATTGAGTATATTTCACTCATCCCATAGTTTTCCTTTAAAGGCTTCTTGCTTTTGGGCACTGGAGACAATGACCTTTCTCCACCTGAGTTTGTAGTTCTGCCCAAATCCACAGTAATTACAAGAAGGGTTCTCCACTAATTTAACATTACTTTGTATGCAGCAAAAGGAAGAGGGACCCTGTGTTTGGCTTTGTAAAGGCTACAGAGTAGCTATCAGCAAATATTTTGTATTTGCTTGGTTCCCAAGAAGCCAATAGGTGATGCATATACTGATGTCCATCAAAAACCAAAGACCAGCTGTACTTAATTCACCTTTTGAACCTGGAATACTTGGAATGATTTCAGCCGTACATCGGCTCTGTACGGCTGCCTTCGGTCAGCCGAACATGAAGCACTTCGACTCAGCCGAGCCAACATCTGGATCGACTAAGATCCAACATCTGGATCGGCTAGGGGCCGAACGGCAGTGAGTGAATAGCTGAATGCCGTCGATCAGCATTTGGCTCATCTATTCTGCTTGGTACCTCTGTGGTACCAAGCAGAATAGAAAATAAGTAAAAGGGGAAAAAATAAAAATAAAACAAGTAGGAAATGTAACAAATGTAAACAAATAGTAAACTTAAAAAAAAAAAAAAAGATATTGTAAAGAAATGTAAAAAAACAAAAAGCAATTGGGCAGAGCTAGCAGGGACAGCTAGCTCAGCCCAACTGTTTCCTATTGGCCGGCACCTACTAGAGTCTTCTAGCAGGTCCCGGCCAATGCATAACAACTGGGCAGAGACGGCCATGATGTCAAGGCCGGCTCTGCCCAGATGTTATTGTTTAATGACAGATCAGCATCCCCAGGTCATTTGGGAATGCTGATCTGTCTACAGCTGGGCGGAGCCAGACGTGATATCACGGTTGGCTCCACCCAGCTGTTATTTGCGGGGCGAATGGCTGGCCTTCGGCAGGCCGTTCGCCACGCTTCGGCTGTCACTTCGGCTCAGTTGAGCCGAAGCATATGCCTTCAGCTCGGCTGAGCCGCTCGGCCACCTTTGGCTGCTATCAGGGCCGGCGCTAGCGCAAGGCAACATGGGCACTTGCCTTACAGCGCCAGGGAACAGGGCGGAAAATTGACAGTGACAGTCGCCGGGAACCTGAAGGACGAGTCCCCGCCGGCCGCAGCGGCGCTGACCTGCGCAGTGGCTCTCAGTCTCAACTTACTTGTCGGGCCAGCGAGGGCAGCGTTATGGGGAAGCCGGAAGAGCGCCACTGAGCCGTCCTCTTGGCTACGTCCTACGTCAGTGAGTGACGTAAGTGGCCCCACCCCTGGCCGCTCAGCCGCATGTGAAGGAGCGAGGGCTGCAGGAGGCGGAGCAACCGACGCACCAGCAAGCAGTGCGGCCGCGGCGTCATCCTGGAGGCTACGGCAACGGCAACCTGTTGAGGGACGCGGGAGCCGCCAGGTGCACAGATTTGGAAGTTGGAACCGAGTGAGGAGGCGTTTTCGGTTCACCCTCTCATGGTGACCCACCCCAGACCAGACACATCGGACAGGACTCTTATCGGGAAACGGGATCGGGAGCTGGCTGAAGTGGGAGCGGTGGTGAAGACAGTGATATAGAGCGGTATGTAATGTAACAAAGTGCACGTGGTATGCTGCATTGTATTATTTTGTATTGTATTGTGTATTGACAATACACAATACACTATACAATGCACAATACAATACTGTATTGTGCATTGTATACTATATTGTATATTATATTGTGTATTGTATTGTGTATTGTATATTTTATTGTGTATTGTATTGTGCATTGTATGTTGTATTGTGTATTGTATTGTGTATTGTATAATACAGCGGCACAATGCTGAACACCAGCAGCTATAGAGGAACAACAAATCCCAGCAATAATACATCATACAGGCTGTTTATATTATTGCTGGGATTTGTTGTTCCTCTATAGCTGCTGGTATTCTCCATTGCGCTGTATAATGTATTATTGCTGGGATTTGTAGTTCCTCTATAACTGGTTAGTGGTAATCTGCATTGCGCAGTATAATCATTATACAGCGCAATGGAGAATACCACCAGCTATAGAGGACCACAAATCCCAGCAATAATATAGAGCTGCAACAATTAGTCGATTAAAATCGACAATGGAAAACGTTGTCAATGTTTTTCATGGTCGATTTGTCGGCAAAAATTTAAATTTCCCGCTCGCCTCACGCCCGCCTGTTCGCAGCTCCATACACGAGTTACGCTGCATACGCCGCGCTCACCACACAGGCCGGACACACGCCCGCAGAGCTGCCGCCGCGACTTCCAGGGGTTCAGAAACAGGTAAGGGGGACCTGTTTTAAAGTTTCCTGTTTAAAAAAAAAAAAAAGAAGCAGCACACTGCAGAACACAGCTATAGATGAACACCAAATCCCTGCAATAATATATTAAGCAGCCTGTATAATGTATTATTGCTGGGACTTGTAGTCCTCTGTAACTGCTGGTATTCTGCATTACATTTTATATAATGTATTATTGCTGGGATTTGTAGTCCTCTGTAACTGCTGGTATTCTGCATTAGTGTATAGTGTGTGTGTGTGTGTGGGTGTGTGTGTGTGTGCCAGGGGGGGGGGAGGGGGGGCGGCAAAATGCACCTTCGCCTGAGTTGGCAAAAATCCTTGCACCGGCCCTGGCTGCTATACGGGCTATTGTGAATAGCCCGTACAGCAGCTCTTCGGTTTGACTGAACCGAAGGGCTCCCGCAACCAATGAGAGCTGAAGGATCAGCCGAACCTACGGCTGTATCCTTCGGCTCAATAGTGAATAACCCCCTTCGATTTTAATATTAAAAACAGAAACCAACTGTGATGACTAATATCTAGACCTTGATCTCTTCATTATAATTCTTCTGTGTTATCAGACTGATACAAGGATTGCTCATGACAAGTTTTTTCGTTGGCTTGTTATTTGCACAGTCACTTTATAGCTACTGTGGTTTTCCTACCTAGGTCTCATCTTTCAGCTGAACTAATAATACTTTCAGGAAACCCTGCAGCTGTGCTAAAGTCAGAGAGTTCATTCTGCTTACCTCCTTAGAAATGTATCTAATTCAGGAGAGCCTTGTGTTCCTGTCACATGTGATTCTGGACTGGAATTCTGGGTTATAGTCGTACATGTCCAGGTGGGGAACCTGGACATGTACGACTAACAGAATGAGCCAATGCTCCACTGCAGATCACATGCCCCTGCAGTCCCAACCACAGGTGCTGGCTCACAAAGTGGTTTGACATCTGTTACAAACTTGTAGAAGATGAAGATCACTAGCACTCCAGTAGTAGCATTAATCCTTGTGCTTATTTATTGAAGTGAAATGTCACAAACACGATATAGCCAACGTTTCGGTGCCATGCAGGGTCCCTTCATCAGGGCAACATAGTGACAAATGTACCATACAGAAACACACACATACAGTATATATCCAAAATAACCAAGGAATTTTGGATATACAATATATGTGTGGGTTTCTGTATGGTACATTTGATAAACACAGCGCCATTCATGACTATCACTGTGAGCACCACAGTTGTTCAGGTCCAAACGCTGTAAGGAGTGCAGGGGAAACATCTATATACTACATGACTTCTGTTACAAACTTGAACAACAGAAGGAAAAGAGGAAGCCACTTTGCAAAGTAAAAGCCGCTACTAGAAGTTTATTGATCCATTCGATGTAAAGGCAAACCGAAAGAACCTTTGCAAGGCAGAGGTTCAGGTGGTTTGCCTTTGCATTGGATGGATTAGTAATATTCTAACAGCAGCCTGTACTGTGGGGTGCGTCTTCCTCTTTTCTCTTTGTTGATATAATAGTGACAGGCCAGGAAAATCCATCCTGAAACATATTTTTCTCCTGAGCTAATCAGCCAGCGAGTGTCCTATATCCTTAAAGGGTATTTCCACTTCCGCAGCCAAATTGGGATAACATCTCTTTTATATTTGTTACATTCACAGAGCATAAGCTAAAAACAAAATAAAAAAAATGCTTCTTGCTTAAATTGCTTTTACTTGGGTTAGGGTTTTAAGGGTTAAAATTTCTCCTTGCTTCTATTTCTTTGGATTGTTAGGAAGGACTGTGATGGGCCGGGTCGGAAGTGGTTTGTCCATTGTATTTTAATGAAGCTTATCGGATAAACACAAACCTCAAACTTCAGTCCCAAGTCTTTCCAATAGGGCAGACCACTGTGAGAGGGCTAAGAAAAAAACCTGGAATCAGCCATCTTGCCTGATTTAACAGAACATCTAAAAAGGTAAGAATTTTATTTTAAAAGTTATTGTATGGTATGCTGTGTGAACAGGAACACATAAGGAACATATAGAGGGGTTTTATCAAATTGGACTACAAAAGTGTAAATACACTTCAATATACAGATAAGAGTGTTTTCTGATCCAGCCGATAATAATCTAATGTCAATAGGAAGCTTAAGCACGTGTTACTGCAATATTGCAAACACTGGTGCGCTGTGGTGCCATTCATTGTGAAATGGCACCCCAACCAACTTCCAAAAGGCAACACAGGGCAGCTTGCCACAATGCATGGTGCTATATGTGTTGCACTGCGATAAAATGCAGCCAGCCCCACTGTCGAGTGTGTTGCTGTGTGTTTTCAGTCCATTTCTTTTACATGGACTGTTTAACACAATCTGCGTCTATTCACGACAGTTGTTGAATGAATGAATAGAATGAGTATCACCACTTTAAAACATACCTGGAGTGACCTGGATATTCAGCACATATAACCACTGTCCACCTCGATGCCTTGCATATGGACAAACCTTTACAGATGGGGGTCACCCATACAAGACAGAGTTGTGTTAGATCTGATTTGCTTGTGTATTGCAGATTCATTTATTTAACCTCTAAAAGCCTCACCTTTGCTTCCAGTTCATCTTCTCTTTTTTCAGAGTTTCTTCGCAGAGCTGAAAGCTCCAAGATTTCTTTGTTAAGAAACTTGTTTTGTGCTTTGTATCCTTGCAGACTGTCCTGTGGAAAGAGACAGTTATACATGTAAACACTTAAAAAAAAGCCAGATTCAATTGAAGGATAAAACACACACACACACACATATATATATATATATATATATATATATATATATATATATATATATATATATATAT
>NW_017306365.1:1934819-1982158 GCF_000935625.1 Nanorana parkeri
TATATAACAGAACACAAAGTGGTTAGAAAGTATCATTTGTTTGTGTCTGTTAAAAGGTCAGTACACAAAGTAGCTGGCTCTCTCTGCATCTGCAACAGCTCATCCAAGGTCAAAGCATAACTTAGAAGCATTGCTTCTTTTCAGTAGCAATACACCGTGCAAGGAATATACATTTGTGTTCTTTTGTTGAAACAGTTATTACTTCTGTCTTGTTCTGAGCAGTAGCTACTTTGAAGGCTGATTTGTGAACTTAAAGGCATTTGTAAGGTTATCCAAGTGCAACTGAAGCCAAAACATTTTTAGTTTTGTATAGAGTGGAGAGGGATTAGAACCCCTGTCAGGTTATCATTGCTATCTGTGTCCCCATTAGGGAAATTCACTCTCTCTATTTGTCCTGGTGACCGTTATCACTAAAAGTGAACATGAAAGAACATCCAAAAATTTGGGTGGTCACCAAAACAGGAACAGATTTGAATTCTTCCAATGGCTATACTAGTTCTGATGATCCTACTCACCACCAGGGATTTCCCTCACTTTGGACGGATTGCTTTTCACTTCCTCTTGTGGCTGACAGGAAGTGAAGGGAAATCTCCCCAATAGGACACAGGTGGCAAAAAAAGAGATGACAGGAATTATAACCCTCCTTTACTCTATACAAAACAAGAAAAAAACTAAAAACCATTATACTTTCAGTAGTATGGTGACAGATTTTCCTACTCATACAAATACCTTAAAGTGACATTAAAGTAAAAAAAATTCCCTCCCCCCCAAATGCTAGTGTAAGGACTTGCCTTTAATGATGCCTCTTGATCCGATAGTCTTCTTCTTTCCTGTAGTTTTCAGTAGTCCCTCCAGCGTTGGTGCCGTTCTCTGATACAGTGCTGACTGCTGCGTCTTCTGTGTCCCACGGAGTCTGTGTGGATGCACGCTGCTGGGCTGCCTGCATTGACTTACCCTGCGTCTCTCATCTCCCGGCCGAAAATCCGAACTGCGCATGCGACCGCCCCATGATCCTTTGCGGCTGCCCGAGAATCTTCAGATCTTCGCATGGGAGCGTGTGTCGGAGACACAGGTAAGTTTAAATTTGTTTGGTGACTTTTTTTTTTAAATGTGTACTGCTTGCTAGCAGAAAATAAAAATGCAAAAAACCGTGAGGGTTTAAATACCCTTTCAAAAAAAGCAATTATTCAGCCATAAAACAATGAATGCCACATTAAAAGAAAGGGGTTCACTTGCGTGCACTTTATGATTGTCCTTAAAAGGGCTCTGCGCTAGTTTTCCTCGATTTTAATCAGATATAAGTCTCAACCAAGAATAAAACCATGTCCTATACTTAGATTACAATATAATGTAGATGTAGATCTATTTTTTGTTTTATTTTTAAATTATTTTTTTATTTATTTATCACCTTTTTATTTCATTTTGTTTTTCACCTTATTACCTTTTTTTTTTAATCACGTTTTTCATTTTTATTTCATTTTTTTTTTTACTTATCACCTTTTTTTTTTCTTTTTACTTAACTTTTGCCATCACAAAGCAGCTAACAAGCCACTATGTGAGAGCATTTGGAGGTGACAGGTTCTCTTTATGGATACATTAGGGGTCAATTAGGCTCCTGATGTCTGTCTCCCCTGTGCCTTCAACACAGACAATGATGGACAGGAATGTGCTTCATCTTCTGTTTATCAGAACTTCAGCTGACTTCTGACAGCTCTGATGCAGGAAACGCTGAGAGCAGCTCTTCATGCTTCAGTGATCAGAGAGCAGATCGGGGAAGGTACCTTACACAGTCTGCTCCTGCTCCATCCTAACACTGTTTGCTGAGGTACCACCTCATGCGTTGGTACCAAGTACCTGGAGAAAGTGGCCAACACTCTTCATGTTTATCCTTCCACCTGCTTTCAAGGCTGTTTAGAAACAGGTTCCTTATTCAAAATATGGTGGAACTGCCCAGTAAGCAAAACCATTTGGACACTCACCTACAGCCTCAATTCTACCTTACTAGAGTGCTCACTTCCAATGGATCCTTGGGTGACACTTCTAAACAGAAAACCCCTTACCTGTATCAGAACTGAAGCACATTTATTTACCCATATCTTCACTGCAGCTCGACAAACAGTTGCTAGATTGCACTTTGGCAATGATCGATGAAAAATGAACGGCACTAAAATAAGATAAAATCCGAAGCTTTTACAATAATATATTTGCTTTTTGAATTGCACTTCCCATTTTGCTAATGCATAATCTTGCTTATCTTACGATTGAGTAATGTTGAAAAAATCTGAAATATATTAAACTATAAAGCTACCCCTAGATATAAGAAAAATGTTTTATCTTTTTTGCTGAAAACAGATCAGAGAATGGCTACAGGTCTATGAATATGGCAGAAAATAAAGCTGATTATCATAGAAATGTATCATATGGAATAACTGCTGCTTGCTCTCTGATATGATCCCAGAAATGTATGTATACTCCTTTAAAAGAAACTATGGCCCAACCTTTTTTTGCCATAGTTCTCTTTAGGGTCACAGGAGGACATATACTAATGTCCTCCTGTGACCCCAAAAAGCACAGATCCGCACTGCGGCGGGCACTGATCCCGACAAAATTGTCAGGATCCACACCGCTGCTAGGCCTGCCTCATTAAAGTGTATACGCCTAGTCAGTGCTGGAGGAATGGAGAGGGGGGAATCCCTGTGGGGAGCGGCGACCGACACTCACCGCTCTATGCAGAGAGTTGATCGGAAAATGAGCGATCGGCGGTATGTAATCGATCAGTTCTCGATCAATAGAGCCGACGTGCGACAGCTTTATTAGCACACATCGGCTCTAATTATGGGGATAAGTGTATTTCACTCACCCCCATAATTCTCCTTTAAAACCATCATGAATGCCTGTTACAGAAAAATATCTTCTCATGTCTATACTGCTAGAAATCATGCTTTTTGTGTATTTAGCAATCACATGTGCAAAACTACCCTATACCCATTAAAGATCACAATACAGACAGACCTGCCTCATCACTAAAGATCCTATCTTATACAGTATAGCATCACTAGGATTTAGGCAAAAGCCAATAAACATTGGTCAATGCCTAAATGCAGGTGTGGGCTGCAGGTACTTAACAGAATATATTCAACTTCAGGCAAGTTTGTTAAAAGTGCCACCAGTGTTAATTTTGACGGCAAATTTCGATATAGTTTTAGTCATAGTCTTTTGATTAAAATGCCATTTCGTTTTAGTCATATTTTAGTCATCTGAATTGTTTTAGTTTAAGTCAACTAAATCTACAGTAGATTTAAGAATTTTTGTAGAATTTACAATCTCATTATGTAATTATGTACTTCTAGAGTAAACATCTGTTAACCTGTTATTACTGATGGTATTAAAGTTTGAACATGCAATACAGACACAGATTTCCCTGATCTTCAGTATATATTACATGTCTTTATCTTAAAATTAGATTAAACCAAGTCTTATAAAGAAACAATAATATGGAGTATTTTCGACAAAGGACCAGTAATTATATATCCATTGATTATAACAACATGCATATTGCATTCTTCATTCCTTCAAGCAGAATGCAACTCTAAAATATGAAAAACGATATTGGCTGTAAAGCCATTGCATATTACCTATTAGCTGTCCATTCAGGATGGAACCGGAAGTCCGAAGCGATTAGTACTGATTGGATCTCTTCCCAAATTGTCTCTCCCTAACATTTTAGTCTAGTTTTACTTAGTCGACTAAAATATCAATATATTTTTGCTATAGTTTTAGTCATCATAACTTAGTTTTTCTTGAGTTTTAGTCATGGAAAGATCATTGTTGATGAAAACTAAAATTAACACCTGTGCCACCTGTAGCAACCAGCTACAGGTGGCACTCAGAGCAGAAAGTTTGGTCAGGTGATGGTAGTATGTAAATCTATTGATTTCCTTTTATTTGCCTTTATTAAAGGTAGAAAGACAGGGAGAAAGAGGACTGTACAAGATGATACCCAAGTGTACACAGGTGAACAGTAAAAAAAGGGATCCCCAGAAGAGAGTGTGTCTGGACTTTCAGTAGGAAGTTATCCACCCATTTTACCCATTAGTCAAACTCATTTCTGTACAACAAAATACCATACAGAAGATAAGGTACATACTTGTAACCGGCTCAGCTCTTCTTGGTCCTTGTGAGAACTTGCCAGGCTTTCTGAGGATTTACTAGATAAAGGGGATAACTGCTCATAGTCACTAATCTGTCTGGATAACCGTATAATCACTTCATCTTTTGCTTGTATTGTCTCCATCATCATGTTGAGCTGCTCCTTTAAATTCTCCATGCTATGTTTAAGGTCCTCAGTTTGATGGTGAGGGCTCTCTTCCTCCTGAACTTTCCTCTCCAGCAGATGATTCAGTTCCTGAATTTGATCATCTTTTTGTTGCAGCAAGGTTGAGTAATCTTTAGAGGGCCCATCACTGAATGGGATGGAATGGTATTTATCGTACTGCGATGACCTCAGTGACTGCTGCAAAAGCTTTACAAGTTCCTGGTAAGAAAATAAGGAGAAACAATGTCTTACAGAAACTCACTTTACGTGATCAATACAAGAAAACCTAACCTAAACCTGACTCAACCTAAAGACCACTTATGGACTTAAACCCTTTGGCTACCAAAGCCATTTTTTGCACACACCTTAAAATGCATATTTTAGGCTTCCAAATTTGATCCCACCCAAAAAAAGTATTTTCTGAAGGCAGAGACCCTGTAGAATAAAATGGTGTCAGTTGCAATTTTTGTTTACCAAGCCCAAATTTTTAGTATAAAATACATTCCAATTTATTTTCGTACACAAAAATACAATACAGGTGAAACTCGAATAATTAGAATATCGTGCAAAGTTCATTTATTTCACTAATGCAACTTAAAAGGTGAAACTAATATATGAGAAAGACTCATTACATGCAAAGCAAGATAGTTCAAGCTGTGATTTGTCATCATTGTGATGATTATGGCTTACAGCTCACGAAAACCCCAAGAACCCCAAATCCACAACCTCAAAAAAGTAGATTATTACATGCAATCAATAAAACAAGGATTGTACATAGAACAATATTGGACCTCTGAAAAGTACAAGCATGCATATGTACTCAGTACTTGGTTTGGGCCCCTTTTGCAGCACTTACTGCAATTACTTTTGCACAATATTCTAATTATTCGAGTTTCACCTGTATATTACCCATTTCTGTGGGAAAATATAAAAGATGAGGTTGTGCCAAGTAAATAGATACCAAACATGTCATCCCTCAAAATTGCATGTGCCTGTGAATGGCAGAAAACTTTGGCACCCCAAAATGTCCATAGATGAAGCTTTAAACCCTTTAACTGCCACAGACATATGCCATATGTCAGCGGCATCAGGCCCCTGCAAGTATAAAACAAGAAAAAAAAAAAGGGAATAGGTTAAAAGCCTTCAACGTTAACTGTGAATAACTGCCCTACAACTATTGCTCTCGATCCAATGTAAGCCAACACGTGTACCGCAATTGTCATTTTCATACGTAGCCCCCTATGTGAAAGCATATTGCTGGTGACAGGTCCTCTTTAGGGAGACATCAGGGGTCTATTATTTCCATAATGTCACCTATGGACCTCCATGAAGCTGATCAAACACATATCGCGGCATTGGAATTACAGCTCAGACTGATACTGGTACACCGATACCCACCATGGCTGTCCTGGATCTGTAGCAAAAGCAACCTGAAATACGTGGGGGGGTGTCAGACAGGGGCAATAGCAGTGGGGGGAGGGAGTAACCTTGCTGGTGTCAATTCCACGGGAAGCCAGGAGTCAGCTATAAGAGCATAGACAAACTCCTGCAACCTGCAGCCATGGTCGTGGTACTTATGTCTGTGGCAGCAAACGGGTTCAAATATGTAAATCGGCAGCATATAGTTGCATAGAAGTGTCTATACACTTTTTATTGTATCAGGGGTACTCCATGCAAATATCTTAAATCAAAAACTAGGGTGTAGAAAACCCCAAATAGCCAGACCTACTAATTGTTTCAATGGTCTTTAGAAGTAGTTGTAAAGCAAACCTGTGCTTTGCCTATTTAGGACAAAGCACAGGTTTACTTAATTCGCCTACCCCCTCCATATACTCACATTTACTTCGCATTTACATTGTTCGGTTCAGTACTGACAGAAGAAGGAAATGCATGTACTTTCAGGTATGGAAGAGCATGTAGCTAACTAAAAGTAAGTATATGCTGCTCGGCAGAGTTACGTTAAAGTGATCACGTTATTTTACCCTGCCTGGGCAAAGCACATGTTCACTTTAATCTCTCTCTTTCCATTGGCTCTGCTTTTACTGTATATCATACTGAACAGAAGAATAACACTTCACGTAAAGGATTTTGTTGTAGATTGCAATTTAATCAATCTCAGGGTTTCCTTTGATACCATGGACAACCTCTAAACTAACAAGCAAACAATATTGGTTTAAAATGAGTAGCTGCAGAAGTCACTAACTAGAACCAGTTAACACTTGTTCCCGTTTCTTGTAGTTGACAGAGAAGCTAATATACAGGACCTGAAAAATGGTTGTATTTGTATCTCTCGGTTACATAGGCAGAATGAGGGACACTTCTACTGCTTAATAGTAGACAAGCTTTGTTACTTGTTCAGGCCTGCATGAAATGAAGGTAGACTACATTAACCCCTTCGTGACTGACGACGTACAGTGTACGTCGCCAGCATCGGGGCTGTTTAAACAGACTCCCAATTACTTCAAATCAATCCATGTACTTTCTCAGAGTGGCTGTTTGCTTTTATCGGACACTGGTTTGGGGGTCATGTTATGTGGTCAGCTTAGTTGTAGCTGGAGATTTGCATTATGAGTCCTATTAATATAGCATCATGAAAAGCTCAATGTATAACAAACTTCATAAAGTAATGTTCTCCTTCCTACCAACTAAGGATTCACTGCTCTGGGTCTATTAGTTAATTGTAGTATACGTTTTATATCACATACTCCAAAAAAAAAGGTGCAAACATGCAGAACACACAAGAGATCCAAATAAACTAATAAATAAATAAAAAACATGCAACTAAATTAATAAAAATCACGTATGAGTAGAAATGAGTCTCCCTTTAAAATGAACCTGTATTACATGATATATTTAAAAAGTAAATCTGCCTAAAAGCTAAAACTTTTATCAGCCACAAAATCCTCTCCTCTGCCCTAGTTTCACTTTGTTAGGTGGGCTTGACTTTCCGTAGCTCCATGGCTAAGCTCCACCAACAGCCATTGCACCAAACATTTAAGAGAAACATCTTCAGAGAATTGATAGTTATCTGAAATTGAGTCTTTCCTCAACAGCTATCTTGTTGGTAATAGGCACCCCCTGGCTGTGGCCAACTTGGGCAAAGGTGATGTGTGTGGGTAGGTTGGCATCTCTGGTTTGTTATCTACGTAAAGTAGAATGAGGTTTTGACAAGGATGTTCTTGCAACCTGTACATGTTAATAAAGATGCCTGTGCAGCTATTATACTGGATATTTAAATAACATTTTCACATACTGTCCTGTGGTACGTTATATTATGGATATGCTGTATTTTAATTTGTTTTTATTTTCTTTTGTTGTTTAAAAACAATTAGAAAAAATATCTGATTAAAAAATGTAAAACTAATTTAACAACGGCACAGAGGAGATTTTTCTTGAAAGAGCACTCTAGGTAAAAGGAAAGTGCACCAGTAGCTGCCTGCCCAGAGCCTTGCTTTGTCTGACTGAAGCTACCTACAGAACCATTCAATACAGGATGAGTGGCTGGTCTGAAACATTTGCTTGTGTGTGTGTACATTTTAGCTTAAGCTAATAAGCTCTGCAAACAACAAGATGTTTAAAACAAAGACCATAACAGATAGAGGTGAGCCTACAGCGCCACCTAGTAGCTAGACATTCATGGGCAACATTTTATATTTACCTATGAAAAAAAAGGAAGCCCTGACAATAATAAGGTAGTGTATGTGTAGATAGATGATAGATAGATAGATAATCCTCTATAAGACAACTGTCCCTCAAAGTAAGCTAAAGGATAAAAGTACTACTACGAACTACATCTATCCTTCTAATCCCCCCTCCCATCACACTTTTAAGAATAGGATTTACTTACCTAAAACAATTCTGTCTTAGCAGTGTGGAGTTTGTGGAGTGCCTTGCCACAGTGTTCAGGAAACTGGTACAGGCGTGCAGACATTTACTGAATTTTAATGGAGAGGCCACAAGCAGTCTGACAGACAGCCTCCTCATGGAAATAAATATGAGTGCAAACCGATGCCAACATAGCCCAGGACTTTTAAAGAGGGTTTACAATAACAAACACATACAATAGAAACTAAGGCCTGCTGCTTGCCTTTTACTGAACCTTACTCTTATCTTATCTGCACAGTAGCAATGAACCTTAGCCGGTACTGTCCAGTAGCGTAATCTCCTGCCCTATGGTGCTTACATAGTTCCAGCCATAACATCATCTGGCCAGAGGAGCAATGCGGAACATGAAGCCTATACAAATGGAACCACCTAACACCAATGCTGAGGGAAGAATTTCCTAAACCCACTGACACCAACAATGAAGCACTATTTCGCCCACTGATAGCAACAATTGGGCACTATTTTTCCCACTGATACCAACAATGAAGCACTATTTCACCCACTAATACCAACAATGGGGAACTATTTTTCCAATTTAATACCAACAACGGGGAACTATTTTTACCCTTTAATACCAACAATGTGGAACTATTTTTCCCCTTTAATACCAACAATGGGGCACTATTGTTCCCCTTTAACCCCTTCGTGACGGGAGACGTACACTCTACGTCCAGCCACAAAGGGACCAAATGACTCGTCACGTACACTGTACGTGACGAGTTATTTGCTGCACTAGAAGGCTGCTAACCGCTGAGAATCAGCGGTTACCTTTCAGTAATGGATGTCTAACTATCTAGAGATCCATTACTGAAAGGGTTAACCTTTTTCAGACACCCGATACCTTAATATCGGGTGTCTGAGAGTCACAGCAAAGCAGACACACATGTCGGCTTTTGCCGGCATTCTGACAGCTCGTATAGATCGAGAGATATCTCTCTCAAGCTATACTGGCTTTTTTTTTTTTTATCTTTTGACTTTCAAGAATAGATACAAAATGTTATGTATTAGACACATAATGTATCTATTCTTGAAAGTAGAATGTTTAAGTTTTCTGAAACATTCACTGACAGCTGAATCCTGAACTGCTGCAGGATCAGTGTCACTAACTTATTATCGGCTGTTCTGAAGTTTGAAGCAGCCTGATAATAAAAAAAATGTATTAATTTATCAAGCAGTAATAGTGAGATTAATTCACAATGACTGCCTGATATAATTAAATAAATAAAATTTGTAAGTATAAAAAAAGTGAAAAGTGTAAATAAATAAAAAAAAATAGTGAAAAGTGTAAAAAAATTTAAAATAAGGGACAAATAAATGAATGTACGTATTGCATTTTTTTTTTAGCTGTGCTGGTTTTGTTAAAAAAAAAAAATACTACAAATCAAAACTGGGGAAAAAGGTTTTTTTTTACGTTTTTTCCTCTTTTTTTATTTGTATTTGTCCTAAGTGAGGCGTTAGACACACATGTGATATAAATATATAGCCCTATCTGTCCTCTAAAAAACAATATATAATATGTGTGGGTGCACTTTGTAAGAAAGTATATTACTGACGTGGAAGAATCACACAGCAAAAATGTCAAAAGTGTGTCAGTCATTTACGAACAGAAACCAAAAACAAGCTCAGTCATGAAGGGGTTAATACCAACAATGGGACACTATTTCACATACTTATACCAACAATGAAGTGCTATTTTTCCCACTGATACCAACAATGAAACACTATTTTCCCCCACTAATACCAACGATGGGGCACTATTTTTCCCCACTAATACCAGCAATGGCGCACTATTTTTCCCCACTAATACCAGCAATGGCGCACTATTTTTCTTACCGATACCAACGATGGGACACCTTCTCTTAATGACACTTATGAAAGAAAACTATTTTTCCAACTGGCACCAATACTAGGGCACAATTTCTTCCACTGTTAACAACTGAGGCACTATTCCTTCTCCTGCTAACCAACAGTGGGACATTTTTTTTTTTACTCCCAATGACCCCTAACCCTGGGGCAATTTTCACTCCCAATAAACACAGTCTGGCCCTCCGACAATCGGAAAAACAGTGAACTGACCCATTGTTTAAAATGTTTTAGGACCTCTTGTGTAGGCCATTGGTGCAGCCCTAGGAAAGGCCTACAGAGGCTAATTAATTGAGACAAAGAGTAATGTGAAACATGCACTAAACCAATCAGAAATTATCTTCTAGTAAGGTATTGTATAGAGCACTTTGGTGTTTGATGTATTTCATCAAAAGGCACTGAATTCTATGTGCACCCAAAACACACAGAAAAATGTTGCAATCAGCACATAAAACCACACACAAAACCTTCCTGCAGCTGGGTCTGGTTGCCCTCACTGCTTAACGATTTATGCATGTCACAAGATTAGAGAGACTATGCTATAAAACACATCCAAAATCCTGAACACTTCCAAAAGGAAAAAGAGATACGCACACAACTCACATGATCAAGAAGCTATTTATAGCATTCAGACATAACAATATCCAGCTGGGGAAGAACATCTTTGGTAAATCCTTGCAAATGAACATGATTAATGGCTGAATATTTCCACTGGTTTGACCCCTAATCACAAGACACTGCTTCAGCTCACATTTCCTAAAATGTAACTTTCTTGCCAGCATGCACAGAAAAAAATTCCTGGAATAAAGTTTTCATTTTTCTACTTTGTGAGACCCTCAGCAGTGTACCAGCATGGACATCTGTACATTTACTTCTATCTAGAGAGCGGTACTTTATTTCCTACTCTTAAAGAACATCTGTAATGAAGCAAAATACCTGTATCAGAAGCCTACATTGGAAGCTGCCATTCCTTAATTCCTGGGTCACACAACAAATCCGTAGCAGTCAAACTGATTTTTCACTAAAGTGCCGAAGGATACAGCCATAGCTTCTGCTAATCGTCGGCTCACTTCGGCTGCCCAAGCCCTTTGGTTCAGCCAAACAGAAGGGCTGCTGTATGGGCTATGCACAATAGCCCGTACAGCAGCCGAACGCACATTCTTCGGCTCGGCTGAGCCGAAAATACAGCCAAAGCAGACAGAACGATCTGAAGAAGCAGACCTTTCTCTCCACAAAATGTAAACACATTTTTAAAAAAAACACGTTAATAAAAAAAACGGTGTCATACCCCATCCATACCAGACCCCTTTAGGTCTGATTAGGAAAGTTAGGAGGGACCCCAAGTAAAAAAAAAAAAAAAAAAGTGTGTGGCATTCCCCCCCAAAAGTCATACCAGTTATACTATTCACTTCAGCATACATGGCTGAAGTGAATAGCTGAACGGGGTTCGGCTCCCTTCACTTCAGCTCAGTTGTTCACTCGGCTGCCTTCGGCTTCCATGTGATGCTTAACACAAAGGTATTCTTCATGGCAGAGTCACTTAAAACATAGTTGTCACAAACACAAAGTAGAGGCAGCCATTTTGTTGGATCGCAGCCTATACCTTCACTAAAAATGATGTTACATCTGCAGCAAAAGACTTACTATATGACACTTACAACTCTAACATCTCCATCTTGTGATATTGTACAGTCCTCTATTTACAATTTATTATTATTAATAATAAAAAGGATTTATATAGCACCATGAATTTTTACAAAATAAAGGGGGGACAGTACAGTTACAAGATGGTAATGAGGGCCCTGATCGTGAGAGCTTACAATCTAAAAGTGAGGGGCTAGTGATACAAGAGGTAGTAGCCGTGAGAGGGTGATTTGATGGAGAAAGTAACATTTTAGTTGTTAAGTAGAGGCTTCCCTGAAGAGATGAGCTTTCAGGGATCACCCAAAGGTGGACAAAGTAGAAGATAGGTGGTCAGATTGGGGTAGGAAGCTCCAGAGAATGGGAGGGGCACTGGAAAAATCCTGGAGGCAAGCATGGGAGAAGGCAATGAGCGAGCTGGAGAGGAACCAGTTACAAACTACCATGGTAAAATGTGGCATGACTGCCAACAATGTGCCAAAATATTCAGACTTTTAAAACAGGCAAGCACAGATTCATACTGCATGAGCTCAGAAGTAAAGGTCCACACACATAAATGTCGTGGTGCATGTGCCCTGGATGTGGTACATCCTTGATTCATGACTACACTAATTATCACATGATCTCCCCGTACAGAATGTGGTGTGTATATCTGTATGTTTTCATCAGGGACATTGTGCCTCCCAAAGACTGCTGTCAGTCAAATGCACACTTTCAGTCCCCATTCACACCAAGGAGGAATTGTTTTTGTGCGTCTGTACGTGGTTCAGCATGCGTTTTTTTGCATGTTTGGCAAATTTTTACGTGCATGAAGACGTGCGTTTTGACTGGAAGCTCAAGAAACATTAAGGTCAGCGTACAAACGTGCAAAAACATGCACGAAACTGTGCAACATGCTTCTGCCACACATTTCCTGGCGTTTTCATTGAAGTCTATGGGGGGAAAAAACAAGCTTGAAACTGCCAAAAAAAGCTCATGTATTTTTTTTCTGCGTTTTTGCTGCTCAGATGTGAACAGAGGCCATCGAAAATCATGGGATTTATTGTTTTGGGCGTTTAAAACTGCTTTTCAAAAATGCTAAAATATTAGTGTCTTTTGACCAAAATGGTCCTTGCGGGTACAGGTGGAGTGTGTATTGTATAGACATTGTGGCCTGCACTGGGTCGTACACTAGAACTAGGGTTCTATGCACTCTGTAAAGGACTGTGTGATATGTTGATGCTGTATAGAGTAAATACATAAAATAAAAATAAGTAATAGTATATATGCAACTAACCTTTTGGCTGTTCAGCTCCTGCCTTAGTCTTTCCAGCTCCCCCTGCTGGTTCTGAAGCTTTAGCTGAAGGTCAAAGTCAACTTTTGAGTCATTTCCTGGTACAGACTCCACAGGAGAATTATCCAAGATGCTTGAATTCTTATTAAAATGTGATAATGGGCGCTTGACTTTTGCAGGGAGGCGTGGAAAATCAAATGGGAAAACCATTCCTGGTAAAATAAAATGAACACAAAGAACAAATGATTAGTTTTGCTTTATTTCATAATCGTTAAAAGTTTAACAATAATCATAATCTGAGCGGAAAACTATAATGTACTTTTAGAGAGCGCACATTTTGAGTTATTATTAGTGTTCACCTTACATACACTGCAATCTCCTTAAGTCCAATTTTACATACATTACAAAAAAAAAAAAAAAAACTGTTTGTATTTTTCTTTCATACATTGCTATACCATACAGAATCATTTGAACAAATTTTCCAGACCAAGAAAGTTGACTGGAGGCACGGACAGGGAGGGGGCGGGCCCATCTGGCACTACCTCTAGATAGGCAGAGCCCGCTGTCAATCAGCCAGCGGGGTGGATCCCGACAGTACTGGTGGGATCCTTCATGGCTACAGCACTCTCAGCATATAGCGGGCAATAGTCCGCTATATACTGAGTTTTGGGTCATGGGAGGACATATACCAACGTCCTCCCGTGACCCAAAACTCAGTATATAGCGGGCTATTGAAGCGAAAAAAAGGTTACCCCCATAGTGCTCTTTCAGGATGTATCAGCACAGCACGGTGCAATGCAGCTGTACTGTGTTGCACCACACTGTAAAAAAAAAAAAAAAAGTACAGCATGACATACTGTAGTCCAAACAAGGAAAATTGCCTTGTATACATATTAGGGTTGCACTGGAAAAAGCGGCCAGCGGAACCCTCAACACTTTGTGTGAACGAGCACCCACTGTTAAAATTTTGTTCGTTCAGATAAGAAATGAGAACATTTTTTAACCTGGGCCTTTGATTTTTTTTTCCCCATGGTCAAGAAACAATTGTTGATTTGTCCACATATACTATTAGGAAATTGAACGAAAGTTCCATACATTTTCTAACAATATTCTACTGATGTATAGCCAGCTTTACATTGGGAGAAGGGTAAACATTGTATAGCACAGTAAATAAGTATGAGCAAATATGGCTGCCCCAATGTACATATAGTTACCAATTATACAGCGTAACATGAATTTAAAAAAAAGAACAAAAAAAATATCAGTCAACATGCTTTATCTGCATTTATATTTCCATCTCTAGTGTAATCTATTATATGCCATAAGCAAATGCAATGTGTTTACATGCAAGAAAGAGAGGAGACAGTTCAATCGGCACACATTTGCAGTACAAGCGTGCAGATGCATCTGAAAAATGCACATACATGTACATGAAATCAAAGAATAACAATGTTGTAATACCAGAGTAGGGATATGGAAGTCAGCAGAGGAATTTACATACATGTGCATGGCATCAAAAAAAGAGCACATATATGGAAACCAGCTACAGATTTCCCACATATATACATGGCATCAGCGAATAATATTAAGGAGACTAGCAAAGGTCTGTCAGGCACCCTGCTGCTCCACCTCACAACAATGCAGGCTTGCTGGCTGAGAATTGTGCACTCTGAGAGGTGGAGTGTGACCTTGAGTATTTCCATATCAGTGTTCAGTATTGTTGCAGTTGGATCCTCTGCTCTCCTGGCACTACTGCAGCTCTACAGCTGCCAGTTTTGCTTCTTGCACTGCAGCAAGCAAGCAAAGTTCACATCTGCAGACCAGAGAATGGGAGCTGTGTCAGCACCAGTAGAGCAGAGAAACAGAAAAGAAGACACTGCTTTTCATCTTTTCAACGGAATGGTGGTCCTGACAAATGGAGGGGAGGGGGGAGAGAGGTGAGGTGCCATGAGGTAGCTGCAGGCTCCTGGGGGGCGAATGCTGAAAATCAGGGTGCTGGGGGAGGGGCTGTATATGGTGGAGCAGGATCGTCATCCAGTGGTTTTTCAGATTGTAACAGTAAAAAGATACACTCATATGTCTTTATTAGTTTCTTCCTTGGGTTAATTTTAGCATATAAAAGGGATTCTATGTCCAATCACGTGCTCTTTTTACAGTGCCAGAGGGTGGATAAAAAATAATTTGGTGTCTCATAACTGGATAGATACAGGAAAGGTTAACAGGAATAAAAACAAGAGGCAGTTAATAGGTGATATAAGAGCTATGCGTCTGGTTTCTTTCTCTCCCTCTCATATATAATTTCATACCTGGATTTTTTTGTCCTGCTTCCATTGAAGGTCTCTTCCTCTCCTCATGTAGGAGTGATTCCTCAAGTTCTTTAACAGTGGGATTCAGCAGTTCCCATTCCTCATTTGTGTAGAATGTACTCTTTCTGGTTTCATGGCCACTTCTGCCAGGTCTAAAGTTCTGCACAGAGTTTCTAGCAAAGAACAACAAGAACACAAAGTCAATGTGACTAGAAAGTACAAAGACGTGTTTCCAATACAGTCTTTACTCGTGTAACAAAAGTACATGCATTCAGAACCCCAGTGGAAAATTATTTTTGCAAATATATGGGCAACAGAGATTGAAATAGAGGTTAAGCAATACCCTGTTTCTACCAAGATGGCGCCTCTATACGGAGACACAGTGCAGAACAACAACAAATGAAAAAGATAGCTTATCGCACTCCTCACCGTAAAAAAAAACACAAAATTGAATGGGGGGGGGGTATTTGGGTGCTTGCATTGACCGTGGATGGCGCCGCCACTCAGTACAAAAATAGATAGATGCCACCAGCACACCAACAATATCAAAGTCCAAAAGGGTCATTTATTGGAACGTCATCTCACCAAAACTAGCGCTTTCGGGGCCATGCAGGGTCCCCTTCATCAGGCTCAGCAATGACCTGATTGCTGAGCCTGATGAAGGGGACCCTGGGCGGCCCCGAAAGCGCCAGTGTAGGTGACATGACGTTCCAATAAATGACCTTTTTGGACTTTGATATTGTTGGGGTCCTGGTGACATCTATCTATTACAGTGCAGAACAAGGCACAGTAGATCAGTAATGGAGATCAGCTGCATGGAGCCAACAGACAATACTGGTGACAATTCCTTAGCATTCTGTCCACCTTTTTTTTAGGGCGTTCATCTTCCAGGAGTTCAGTTACCCCTGAAGGATGTTTGTTTTTAAATTATGAGAAATACTGTACGATCAATATACAATAACAGGCTCTATTCACAAACTTTTGCAGGGGTTAAGAGTCTTTAATCTTAGCCACATGACTTATTTTTAATTCTCTTAGGACTCTGAAAACAACTGTCACTTTTACAAAAATAATGATCCTTTTCCTGGTTGATAGTTTTAATGAACTGAGCCTAACGTAGATGGAAGGAAAGATCTAGAAATGACTATGCATGAAGTTGTCACTTGACCTAATGACAATAGGTAGACTGCTTTTGGATTGCCAATTCAAGTTTATTTCATAGCAAGAAAAAGAACAAGTATCTTTTTTTTCCAAACAGGTGGTCACATACGGTCAGTTATATGAACAGCAAGTTACCATTATCCACTTACTATGAGTAGTGACTCAAAACCGCAGTAACAAATTCAGCTCTAAAAAGAGTTATGACACAGGAAATGCACCGTGTGACGATAAGGTACACCACATAGCTGTCAGCACTTCACAAAAGCCTGTCTCAGGTTTGGAACTATATGCTTGATTTCTACATGCAGAAAGGAAATCAGCCTCACATACCGTATATAGCAAAATATGGGAGCCTCACTTGCAAGTCAGCTGCAAAACGAGAGATTACAAAACCTCCTGAACTGTGTTGAAACCCAAAAAGGCAAAGATTAGACTTTTCGAAGGAAATTGGTGATATGATGTAAAACCCCTAAAAACACAGAGGTATGCACTGTGCCATATAGTCTATGTAAACCTATTAAAATCCCATATAAGCTTTAATAGCAATGTGATTTCAAAAGTCATATTTAATATTACTAAATCTGCAGCTTTTGTTACAATCATTTCTGCTGATCCTCCCATGAAGGTCAATGTGTGGGCACTTCCTGTTATAGGGTGACAATATTCTTTCACTGTCAATTGTGCTTCTGCGTCCTCATGTCGAAACGCTGTGGCTGTTTCAGCACACATTTCCAAGGCAAAGTAAACTGTAGTCACTTTCCTCCCTGAAACATCTCATGCAGTCATCACTGGAGTGGCTGTAAAGAGCCTGCAAGCGATCAACAGCACTGAGATGCCACCAAGGGTTAAAAAAAAGGTGTTTTTTTTTTGTTTTTGTTTTTTAAATGGCAATGGTTTCTGATGCACAATACTTCCGCTCACTAAATGCTCATTAGTTATGATTTACATTTACGTAAAGAAAGTTTTTCAACAAAAAGTGTGGGACTACATACTGTGGAGGCAGACAGACATGTTCACATACAGAGATCTTTCCTGGGAGCTTCCTAGTGACAAATGGCGCAACTCCTGCAAAGCCTCCTCATGTACAGTGATCTATGTGCTCACCCCCCTAACTAGTCATCCTCACTTTTGGTGTTTCAGTAGGGCAATGGGTTGGACTGACCAGTGCAATCAGATTCATCTTGGTTCTGTTTTCCAGTAAATGTGACTATGGCTTTCTGGATTCAGCAGACACATGATACCTGATATCGTTGCTCCACTGTCTGAGCAGGCCTTGCACTGCAGCTGTATGCCCAGAGCTATGGTCCGAAGTCTGGTCACCAAGTACACCTGGACACATCTCAACCGCAAAGTGGTTCCGAGCTCTCTCTGCAGCATCATTAACATTCGGCACACTGGTATTGTCTGCAAAATCAGTGACATCATTTAACCAACACACATATATATATATAGTCAAGTATGTATTTTCATTTATGTACCCATGATTTGTAAAGTTACTGGTGAAAAAAAAAAAATGTATTATTATATTTTGGTAAGCAAACCTCAAAGAAGAAATTCAGAAGTTCCATATTTCCAAGAATGTTCAGCAGATAGCATGATGCTCTGAACCTATTTACCTGCCTGAAATCAAGTACTTATTGGGAGGAAAGCCGCAGTCAGCTACCTGCCATCTTCCTGTCCTGTCTACTGGTCGCCGCTACTACTACTCCTATTGTGTAGAAGTGGTTGTCCCTACTACTAGCCACTCATTATACCCCTTTTCTGTTGTCCAGACCTGCCAGTCTTCTGAGTATAGGCTGGATGAGATGTTTCTTCACAGATGACAATGCTGATGTCCCAACTGACAGTATGGTGGCATATCATGCCATACTTCTTCACAGGGTGTACAGTACTGGTGCATAGTGTATGGGTGCTAGGGGACCAATTAGTGGCCACATTTTAGCATGGTCCCTCATAAGCAGGTAATACAGCTTTTTTGGCAGGATCACCAGGTCCATTTCTTGATACAGGAGGCCACATATAAAACAAGACTACCCGGAGTGTTATATAGTATCAGATTGCTAATTATTTTCATTCTGGTGTTAGCCTAGAGTTCCAAGCTGATGTGCTGGAAGTTCAATTATAAAAATAAAAGCTTGACATAGCAAGAGATAGAATAGTAGGCAGAAATGCACACCATGTCAAAATGCATGTGGTAGGGTTAACATTTTCTTCCTTCCTCTTTTCTTCCTAATATATTTATGCTTTCACACGGTTCTCTTCCCCATATACACTAACCCTAACAGAGTGAATCCTTGCAGACTGAGTATGTACATTCCTGACAATGCTCCAGCATACAAAACATGCATACCACTGTTTTGATCAAGAAAGATAAAACCAGAACAAGTTTAGTGTTTTTTGCATTCTTAAAACACGCAAGCCTGACTATATATACAAAACAGGTTTTTGTGTAGTCAGATTGTGTTTCTTTGGTCACTGTCCCTTAAAACAGAACTCCAGGAACTTTTTTGTATTAACCCCTACAGTGGGGCTAACTCACACTGCAAGGGGTAAGTGCTCATTTGCGTCTAGGTTCTAAAAACCCAAAGATATACTAACCCAAAGTTCCCAGTCGGCCAGCTGTCACGGCGCTCCCTCCAGCCTGTCCCCTCTTCCCCCGCAGATTTGAATGTTCCCCAGCGCTCTCCTGTTTATACACATGATTATTTACTGGACCTTAGACCGCTGCAGAGGAGGGGGAAGAGACATTCCAGAAGAAGCCGACTCCGCTTTGGGTCAGTAATTCTTTGTTTTTTTTGTTTTTTTTAAACTTAGACAAAAACAAGCAGTTAACCCTTGCACTTACGGTGGTAGCCCTACTGCAAGGGTTAATGTAAAAAATTCCTGGAGTTCAGCTTTAACTATTTGTTTTTCATTGTCTGCGTGACCCGAGTGTTCCTTATATCTGTAGTAAACAACGTGGCCAAGCAGCTCCATTTTTGTATTCTAAAAAATAACAATCTATTAATGTGGTGTTTGGTTTCAGGGAAATGTATCAACCTAGGCACTTTTCAAAAGCGGAATTTCTTTGTTACAGAACCTGCATTATAACAAGGACTTGAAAAATTCAACCTCCCTGACAAAAACACATAGGGGTCTGTTTATAAACAATTTGCAGGGCCCTTTGCCCTGCAATTATCTGTGGACATTTGTTTTGTTTGAATAATGGCAAAAACAAACATTCTTAATATATTTTCCTTTCAGGGTGAATGTATTGTGGTGTAATACTGCATTATGGCCACTAAATGGAGCTGAAGAGCATCGCATATACTTACTTCCAATGCTCCTCAGCTCCATCTAGTCGCCATAATACAGTATTACATTACAAAACATTCAACCTAAAAAGAATATATATGAAGAACATTTATTTTTGCCATTATTCGCACGAAACAAATGCTCACAGATATTCACAGGGCAAAGGGCCCTGCAAATTGTTTATAAATAGACCCCATGATGTACTTATTCTGTGTAACTTCTGTGAGTTTTTCTTTTTTCAGGCGTGTGTGCACAGGCACTAGGGAGTGTCTATGTTGTCAGCAATACATCAAATTACAACTATTCAAATTACAAAACAAAGGACAAATTTAAATAACTTGAGACTACATGGAGCCCAGATCATTCTTGTGAACATGAAGCTTGACACTGAAGGTAAACTGCCACATGAACAGTACTGTGAGGAGCACTTGGAGAGAAGTAATATCTTCAGAACTGAAAACAACCATACCTGTTAGTACCTGCTATAAAGAAACTTTATAAAACTGACAAACAAGACATCTGAAAGAGTTACAGGATTATTTCTGGAAACCTCAAAACCATAGTAATCCAGTTAAATGGCTTCAATGTAAAATCCTAAAATAAAAGCAATCACAGCTTACTTACCTATACTTTCCTTGGCCACCAGTCCAGCTGGGCCTTCCAGAGCCACAGTGTTCAGTATACTGTCTCTCTTTGATGTGCCAGGGACGTTGCAATACTCCCAGCGTTTCTGCTGCAATTCCTGTAACCAGTAGGCCATGGCCTGCCTATTAGAAGCCTAGAGATTGAAAGGTGATAATATTAATGCCCGTCTTATATTTAAAAGTAAACTAGTGCTTATCATGAGGTCTCTCTAACTATGGCCTAAACGGGGCGTTTGTACTCGCTGCGAAATGTAATTCACTGAGGGACATAACAGATTGCTAAAAGCAGCTTCTTTTCTCTATGCTTTACACTTGACATACTGCAAAGCTGTCTAAGAGGTACTCAAGAAGAAGATTTAAGAAAAAAAAAGATGCTTGCTGTCAAAGGACTCACAGAGAACCCTGTTGAAGTACAATGTGACCATAAATGGGTTAACTTGGTTTTTGATGGATCAGGCACAAACAATAAAGCTGCTGAACTCAATGTCTCATGGAGGAAATGAAAGCCAACAATCCGTCCCCATTTAGAACCACAGAGAGTCAGATGTACGGTCTATAAAATGCATGGTTCTAGGAATGAGAGGGAAATGGTCAAACCGATGTCCTCATTAGGATGGAATTCCCTGGCCATCTTGGGAAAGAATCTAGCAGGAAGTGAGAACACTGATTTGCCCTAGTGGAAGATCAGAATTGAAATAAACAGTTACTGCCACAGTAGCAGAAAATTACATATAATCTGTGGAATATCTGTAAAAAATAAGTCAAGGCAACTGAAAAATACAGCAAGTCCAGTTGCCTTGACTTATTTTTTACAGACATACCCTGACCTGGATGAATGAGAACCTTCACAGACATAATCTGTGGAACCTCTGACAAAAAGAAAAGAGATGAAGCTTTTTTTAAGTAGTCCAGAAAAAGACCCAAGGACATCCTCGCCAACTGGAGAGACCATCAAAGAACCATAGGCTAAACTTTGCAGTCATTTAGCAAAACTGTATGGAAAAATGGCCCCTGAAGGACTCTAAGAACAAATGGTCTATGTTTGACTCTGTGCTAGCTATACTGCCTCAAGAGTTATTGTGATGTCCACTACTGGTATATAGAGATATGGGGGATGCCTTGTTCAGCTGTGACTGAACCTAAGGTTGTTACCCAGTCTGAGAGGCTTCAGGCTAGATATGAGAATTCTAACAGGAGTATGCGATCAGATTATCCTCTAGGACTGCGGCTCTGGGGTTGCCAGGCTAAGGGATTCCTTTTTGAGTGATAGCAACTATGGCAAGAAAAAAAAGAAAAGAACATAACATATTTTATATATCAGAAGAGAAATCCAAATCAAATCAATATTTGGTGTGGCCACCCTTTGCTTTCAAAACAGTTTCTGTTAACAGATTCTTATAGGTACAACTGCACACAGTTTTTGAAGGAACTCGGCAGGTAGGTTGTTCCAAACACCTCCACTATCCTGAAGATCTGTGGTTAGTTCTCCAACATGTTTGGAACACCCTACCTGCCGAGTTCCTTCAAAAACTGTGTGCAAGTGTACCTAGAAAAATTGATGTGGTTTTGAAGGCACACCAAATATTGATTTGAATTTCTCTTCTGTTCATTTACTTTACATTTTGTTTATTGATAACAAATAAATTATTAACACTTTTATTTCTGAAAGCATTCTTACGTCACAGCATTTTTTTACAACTGCCTAAAACTTTTCCACAGTACTGTATATGAACTACTCGCCAAGTAAATAGAATAGACATAACCAGGAACTGACTCCTGTTTGCTAACTGTGAAAAATTATTTATTTCATAGTTTGCCTGACCCCAAGAATGCACAATGATTTCACAATGTCCTAAAGTCCAATACAGTATTTATTAACTGCTTCCTGTTATGTATCAAAATGAATTCCCGTAAACAAATTGATACTGAATGTATTTGTTTTTTTACAGAACTTTGTTTTTTGCCCAGAAGAGGCTATTGTTACAAGACTTCCTGTCTTGTATAGTCAGACTCTTCCCTGCAAAGAAAAGGGAGCATGTTAAATATCTTCTTTTTTGGATTCTTAGAAATCAGATGTAAAATGTCTGAGTCATATACAATTTATATTTAAATTAAAAGCAATGATGACACATCAACAGGCACAAAACCAGATGGTCGTGGAAGTATACATGCGTTCTACAAGTGGCCATACAATAGTAAGAATATCATTTTATGTAAAACTGCAAAATCACAATAATCTCCTTTTGTACGCATACAGACATACAACAGCAGCCAAATGGAGACAGAAACGGGTGTCACTAGTAGGTGACCGGTGGACAAAAATGGTCTCCTATATTGTCCACCTATACAGATATAGTAGACAGAAAAAGATAACCCAGTGCTCCCAGTTTATGCTTCATATGCAGTCATGGGGAGGCTGCTTCAAAACACACTGAACAGTGTATGTGCATGTTGGCTGGAAGCCCTCGAGGATGTGATCGCTGTGCAATTCTCGTAAATGTACCTTTAAAGCTGGATAAGCAAATATTGTCTAAATATTAGAGATATGTGTATTGTTACTTGAATATTGGTGAGCTTTGTGTATTTCTTACAGATCTGTGCAGTAATCCAGTGTGAAATGTTACCTCTGTGTAGGAGCTTCCTGCTATCAAGACCAGTAACTTCTGCTCTCTCTCCTTGTGCAGGGTGACTGGTTTTGTATACACCCTCTCCTGTTGTTTTCTACAGGCAGCCTGTAGTCAGAGCAGGGGCTTGCAAAGACATTTGGTGCCCACAAAGTGGATTTATATCCTTTTTGGCTATTGAGGAATATATTTAAAGGAGAACTATGAGGTGAGAGAAAATCACTCATCCTCATAGTTCGAGCCGACATGTGACAATGAAACTGTCACACGTCGGCTCAATAGATTTAGAAGTGAGCGAACACATACCGTCGCTCGCTCACTTCTTGATCATCTCCCTTCAGAGAGCGGTGACTGTCAGTCACGGCTCCCGGCAGGGATTCCCTCCCCGCTCCGATCCTCCAGCGCTGACTGGAGGAACGGACGGGGGAGGGGGCGGGTACAGCTGGCTCTGCCTCTAGATAGGCAGAGCCAGCTGTCACTCACGCAGCTGGCTGGATCTCAACAGTAATGTCAGGATCCGTACTGGCTGTGGCGGTCTTAGTATACCGCAAGCAGTAGCTTGCTATATACTGAGCTTTGGGTCACAGGAGGACGCTAGTATATGTCCTCACATGACCCTTAAAAGAACTATGGGGAAAAACACTTACCCCATTAGTTCTCTTTTAAAGTAACAGATTCAAGTCCATCTTTAAAGTACCACTATACAAATAAATTTGAGAAATGTTGCTTGTAAGTTTGGATATAATGAAAAATGTAACTGTATATTAATATCAGACGACAATAAGGTTACACTTAGCTCTAAACTGTCAGCCCTTAGTAACATACTTAACAAATACTGTGAATGTAACTTTAATGTAACTATAACTCTAGTCCCAAATAAAAGTGTACGTCCAAAGCTTTTTTTAAGTTTTGGATAGAATAGGAAAGGATAAGAACCCCTGTAAGGTCTTACTAACATTGGGGATCCTTTAGGAAGATTTCTCCTCATTACTAATGAGGACCCTTGCTTGTTACCCAAGCCTGCTCATAACTGTGACTGCAATCAGTTGTGGAGAGGCGCATTCCCCACCCTGCAACTATACGTCACAAAGGGGCAAAGAATGCCCCGCCACTGTTTAGGGCAGGAGGGCGAAGTGGACATCGCAGTTTTGTGCGGGCTTGGGTGAATTCACATGAACTGGGTTCGCACCAAGCCAAGGCTCACCTCTACTCATTACTGTCCCACCATAAACCTCTCTAATGGAGCCACAGAGCAATAAAAACTCAACAGAGGTTCTAATACTTTTTACAAAACTTTAAACAAAGTTTTGGCTGGAGTTACAATTTAAAACTTTATGCTGACAAAAAAATATGGCCAATCATCTTGCAACATAACATCGCCATTTTACCCTGAGGATGGAAACCCGTCCAGAGCTACGGATCTCAAACTGGCCTTCTTCCACCTCCATGTCATAGCTGAAGGAAGCATCTCCAATATCTATATATCCCAGGGACTGGGCATCATTAGGGCTCTTGAAGTAGTAGAGGTAGCACTTCCGAGGGTCAAAGACAAACCAGCGGTTCTTGAAGCTCCTCAGGGGCCCTTTCCCTGACAGCTTTGCCAAATTGCCGCAAAGTTTAGCTGCTGGTTCTTTGGTAGCTTCTCCAGTCAGTGAGGATGTCATAGGGTCTTCAGCAGCTTGGTCCTGGCTGCTTCTTCTGTCTTCCACACCTGGCATATCTATTTGATCTGTCACCAGTAAACATTACCATCAGGGTCAGTATCCTGCATCCAGGTATATGTCATTGGACGGTTCTGATGACTTCCAAGGCAAGTCTGATAGCTCAGCCTCATCTACTGATTGCTCTCAGACCCAACTCTGGGGATCTCTTATCTTACATTTGTATCTGTGAGACAATACTTCCATCTACAGAAAAAACTGCTTCCTGCCTTGTGTTGTAACAGCTGCCTCTGGTTTGCATTTCTTGCGTGTTGCACCCAGTTTATATCCTGCCAGCACACACATGTGCTCACAATGTATTTCCTCTCAGTCCTCATGCAGCTCACACTATGTAGAGTCTCAGCTTCATTGCAAGCTGTGGAAGTATCATTCAGGGTCTACGCTGGCTACAATTCGTCTCCCCGCTGCCCAAACTCCTGAGCTAGCTCTCCACTCGCCCTGCGCTGCATCCCATGACTGACCGCTGACACCACGCTTGACGGGAGTTGTAGTCCACCCTCCGCCGATACGTTCGCTTTGCAGCGCAGGGAAGACTTCAACTCCCGGCATGCACAGCGCTCGCATTGTAAACCATGCGAGAAGGGGCGTGGGCTTCACCTCTATAAAATAAATATATTAATGCAGTTTCCACCCAAAGTTTGCACGGGATTGCCACGTATATAACACAGGAACAAATGTACAGGTTAGGTTTAGCATGCGGATTTATAAACCGTGATAGTTCGAAGTTGTGAATGACTAAAAAATGTTAAATACTATTTTCTGCTATAGTTTAGTTTTATGGGGTTCATGGACAAAAATGGTGTCATTTAGAGGGGAAGCTATAATGTCGTTTTTTTGTTTTCCAATGGCATACTTTGGATTACAGCTGAAGTCCAGGATAAGTAAATATTGCCTAAATATACGAGGTATGTGTATTAGTTGTTCACTGTTAAATCTCTATTTTTGTGCAGGAGTTTCCTGTAATAAAGACCAGTCAATGCTGCTTTTTTCTCCCTGTGCGGGTTTTTGGTCTTGTCTCCGCCCACTTCTGTAGTTTTCTGCAGGCAGTGGATGGACCTGCTGGGTCTGATCTCTGCACAGGCTATGTGCTGCACAGTGATGATGTCACCACTACATTTACAAGGTATTAACCAGGTATGAAAAGGCATGCAGTGCTCACAAAGTAGATTTATATCCTTTGTGGTGATTAAGAAACATGCTTAAAGGAGAACTATGGGGTTAGGGCTTTTCCCCATAGTTCTCCTTAGGGTAACGGGAGGACACAAACTAGCGTCCTCCCGTCACCCTTGGGTCATTATACCGCGAGCAGTAGCTCGCGGTATACTGAGACGCCGCAACTGAAGCGGATCCCGACAATTGTGACGGGATCCGCCCAGCTGCGTGACTGACAGCTGGCTCTGCCTATCTAGAGGGAAAGCCAGCTGTACCCGCCCCCTCCCCCGTCCGTTCCGCCAGTCAGCGCTGGCGGATCGGAGCAGGTAGGGGGGAATCCAGCCCGTCCCCTGTCACGGCAGAGAGCCGTGACAGGATCGAGAGGTGAGCGAACGCCGGTATGTGTTCGCTCACCTCCCGATCTACTGAGCACTCACCTCATAGTTCTCCTTTAAATGACCATGTGTGTGCCTGGAGTTTATGTTTAATCCTCTTGTCTTGAGTTATATGGCAACTGTAATGGGTCGCTTTATTATATAAAGCACTACGCAGACTGATGGCCTATATAAATCCTGTATGATCGCATCCGTCCTTATAATGAGGCATCCTGGGGCTGCTGCCTCTAGCGGCAACTCTTTGGGTCACATGGGGGAGGGGGGCGGTATGGCCGCTCTGCTGCACAATGTTTGCAGTGTGCCTGCTGCTCTGGTCAGAGCATCCCAGGCTGCTAAGAGCCATACACATCTCCCCTGCCTGGCTCGTAGCAAACTGGGACACTCTGACTGGCATCCCGCCCAGTTCCTGGCATCCAGTGACGTCACTGGTTGATCGCAGTTGAGCGGGACGCTCTGGCTGGCGGGATGATGCACAACCCTTGCCCCTCCCCTTCCCATAGCATGCACCACCAGCACATTTTATCCCTGCCACCAGGGTGGACCTACATGGCAACATCTCAAGGAATAATCTGAAAGCTAATCTACAGGCATAAAAACTTTAATTGCAATATATTCCTCAATAGCCACATATGATATAATCCACTTTGTGTGCTCAACACACCTTTGCAAACCTAGTAAATTACCATATAAAAGTAGCAGTAAAAATGTCACAGTGCTGTTCATAGACCGTGCAGAAAGCAGAGCTGCGGGAAAGAGCAGCAGTGACTTGTCTTTATTACAGGAAACTCCTTCACAGAGCAAGTGGGGTCTATTTATAAACAATTTGCGAATCTCTGTGAATGTTCAATCTGTGCGAATAGAGGCAAAAACAAATGTTCTTAGTATTGCATTATGGCCACTACGTGGCGATGAGGAACATAGGAAATAAGTATTCTCTATGCTCTTCAGCTCCATCTGGTGGCCATGATGTGGCATTACATTACAAATGACCAGGAAAGAAATATACAGTATATGGCTCTTATATTTAGACAATATTTGTTTATTTCAGAGTTCAGCTTTAATAAAAGCTGCCAAATTAAAAAGATGTAAAGCAATGTTTGAGAATACATTAACATGTTAAAGCATTTAGTGATTGAGGTTTGATATATTTAAGAAGTAAGCTGGGCACACACCTTACAACCATCGCAAGACTTCTGTCTTGCAATGGTTGTAAGGTACTTTAAAAAACGTACGATCGCGGGATTTCCCGCGATTCTCGTACGATAATCGGAAGGTGTGTGGGGACCCGTAGGAATAGCCACGGGGTTACATTTACCAATGGTTGAGAATCACCATAAAACACTACTAAGTAGGAAGCACAGGATGCATATGTTATGCTCAAATATGGCCATTTCCAAGTTCCCATGAACTGGTACAATTATAATCTATAATATGTTTACAAAAATGAACACATTGATATAATTATCTACATCTACTGTATATAACATTTCATTGAGCCCTAGTGCAGAGAGCAGTGCTGTGCAGCAATCCATACCAAGTAATTTAAAACGCATATATCATTAGTCTGACTACATTATGATGCCGTAAGAGGAAACCTGGTTGTCAGGGGTTACTACAATTCATGCGTTAGCATTTACTTTTGTGCAGTTTAGCATTGTGCTTGGGACTAATAAGCAAACAACGAAAATTAGGAACTGATTGCTGTGCAGCTGATTTAAAGTGAAACTAAACATTACAAAAAATATCTAGTAAGTAGTGTTTTTTTTGGGAAAAGAAACTTTGCAACTCTTTTCTGCCAAAAGAAAAAACTGTTTAATATGTTTGCCTGTACATGTTCCTTCGTGTAGACTGCCTGCAGATCAGGCACAGTGCAGTGCGCTCCATCTGCAAGATGCTACAAATAGATCTGGGTGTGGGGACAATGTAAATTCAGTGCGCAAAAAGAAAGGGGACACTGGGCTGGAAGAAGACCAGGAAAAGATGGCAGCAGTGGCAGGGGGAGCACTGACTTCTCCTTGCTGGAGGTAGGAGGTAAGTACTTGATTTCTCAGTGATTTTACAATTTTCCAAGTTGGTGACAGGGTCTCATTAACCCTTTTCGCTGCCAGAGCCATTTTTGCTTTTTTTTGCACACATGCTATAATCCACATTTTATGCCTGAATACTTAACCCCTCTTAGAATGTTACATTTCCTGAAAGCAGAGACACTGTAGAATAAAATGGTGGCAGTTGCAATTTTTTATGTCGCATGATATTGGCACAACTGTTTATCAAACCCAAGCTTCAGTAAAAATACATTTAAATACATTTTAGTGTGCATAAACACAATAGTTACCCATTTTTTGGGTAAAATATAAAAGATCAGGTTTGCGCCGAGTAAAAAGATACCAAAAATGTCAAGCTTCAAAATTGCGTGTGTCTGTGAAATGGCAAAAAACTACAGTACCCACAATTGTCCATAAGCGATAGCTTAAAAGCTTTTGCATGGCATCAGTTAGGAGCAGGGGTGGCCACTGGGAGTCGTGTCTGTGGCTGTCAGGGTCTTGCAACACCTCAATGGGATTTGTAGTTGCACCACACCTGGAGGGCCACAGTTTGCCCACCCCTGGTTTAGAGTTAACCATGCGCAATGGCCCTACAATTATTGCTTTCACCCTGGCTTGCACAGTGATACCCAACATATGTGGTGTATTATACCCCTAATGTCACCTTCACACTCCAATGAAGCTAATCAAGCACAGATTGTGCTTAATCAGCTTCTTCCCCAGCCACAGGAGGGGTTCGTTGTCGCTTCCGGGTTCATTCCATGGAGGAGAGATCAGCAAAAGCATGTTCGCGGGTCTCCCTCCCCTCTTGCAGTCCGTACCCGCCACATTTTATATTCTGCAAGAATATGAATGGTAACAGAGATAGCAGGACATACATAGGTCCTATCAAAGTGGTGGTCAACTTAGTAAATATAGGGAACCCCAGCGGAGATCGCCACGGAGGCATATAGCTAGCTCTACGACACCAGGGAGACCCAATAGAAATACAGCTCTACTGCCTCAACATCTTACCTCGGATAACGTCTCCTGGTGAATCTGGCTGGACGACTTGATGCCGTCTCTCTCGGTAAAACCCTAAGGTCCCAGGTGTGACAAACCAAGGAGACCGTGAGGGAGGAGGTGGGGCCACCCGCCACCCGCCCTCTCGATTCTCTAGGCATCGCCTCTACTCCGCAAACCAACCCTGCATGATCCATCCTCAGTGGGTCCCCTGATGAAGCCAGTGGCGAAACGCGTCGGGGCCTATTAAGCTAAGCCACGTTAAGGACAATGCTACTTATCAAAAAAATATATTTTTTCAAAAAATATGTGAATAATATCATGTTATGTATGAATACTTGGATATTTAGAATTATATATTGTATCACTGAATATACAAACATATCCCATGCAGGGTTTTGTTTGGACTTATGAATGTATCATTTTTAATATTAGTTAAACCACAAAATACATTTTGATATTTTTAGTATACTTCTTGGACGGTCATTTACACCCCTCCACCAACCGCTATACCTCTTTTTCTTCTTTAAATCTATTGAATCTAGGGGGAGAGGTGTAAACTAGGTGCCAACAGGGAGACAACACATGATTTAGTAAATATAGGGAACCTCAAGTGCTGGTCCTGGCATGTCCAGATTGTTGCAAAATAGCTCTTCTGTGCTGTGATAATTGCTATTATTAGTTTGTTATATCGAGACACACCTAGGGAAAAAAAAATCTTTTCATATGAATGCTTACTTTACCATTAAGAGCCCATTCGCATTCATGTGTTGGGTTAATGTGTAGTAAAATCTATTTGCATTGATGACAGTGGGCAAAAATCCCACACAGTGCTTCTTTAATCCAGATCACCGCAGCACAAGGCAGGAGTGTCAGGGTGCACTGCAGCAGGGGTGAGTTGGCACCTATTGTAGTTATGCTTTGAGGTGCCGTTCTAAATTAGTTTTACCTTGTGTCACTGCAATGCATAGGGGTAAAGCCAGACTTATACATAAATTGCAGAGCTCAGTGTAGAATAAACACTACAGCGTCCTGCAGATAGCTATCCATCACTCCATTTTAAATGGGGCCTTGGAGACATTGAGAAAAATCTACCAGGAGAGTGCAAAGAGCAATGGTATGCAGTATACCATAGCATATACCTTCCATAAGTTAAGTACATATGGAATAATGAAAGATGATTAAAGTTTATATGCTATAGGATTGTGCACTTTATAGATGTTTTTTTTTACCTTAACTGAACTTCCATTAAGTAGTATGGCAGTATATGGTGTTACACAAGGCATACGATTAAGGCAATCACAAAAGGTGGCACATCACTGCTTACAAATACTTAACACTAAACATCCCGTGGACAAAAAATGAAGAGACACTGAAAATATGGTAGAGATTAGCACCAGCTAATACCACATCATACAAATATAATATACCAGTCTACCAGGCAATGGATGGATAGACTTGCACGTGGACACGAGGTGCTTTCCAATGTATTTTGTACTTTCAACCTCCATTTCATAGTTTTACTTCCATTTTCCTGTTATAGCAGTTGTGCAGTGGCCTGACTAATAGGCAGCAGAATGTGCCCATGCTACCCAGTCCACTCCATAATCTAACACAGCTAAAAGCATGACACTTAAATCCGGCTTTAGTGTTTATGGGGATTCCATACCTTGAGTCTTATACAATTCATTTGGAATCATTAAAAAAAGGAAGTTGTAAAGGTTCATGTGATGTAATCACAGCGCCACCTGTCTCAGCTGTCACTAAACTACACAGAACCCTACCCTCCCGGCGTCCTATGGTCAGGTGCGCCTTATGGAGTTCAAAATACGGTATTTATTTACCTTTTTAAAAAAAAAAGTAACCTTTTTTTAACCACTTCAAGACCAGGTGTTTAGACCCCCTTCCTGGAGAGCCGACTACCGCTCGGGAGGCCAAAGCAAGCCGATGTACGGCTGATTTCAGCGAATGTACGGCTGAAATCAGCCGTACTGAGCCGTAGTGAATAGCCAAACGTTGTTCGGCTCACTTCGGCTGGGTTTTTCACTCGGCTGCCTTCGGCAGCTTTGTGAATAACCTCCTAAATGCTTTTTAGTTATATGTTTTTTCACCAGTTTATTCTAAGTGACAATTCCATGCCAATCCGACACTAGCTCCCACTTGTCCAACAAATAAAATTCGAAATAATAACAATAACATACAAAGCTGAGTTCAACTCTGCCCCCAGCTATATCAGCAACCTCGTCTCAAATCACCCAAACTGCCCTCTCTGCTCCTCTGAAGACCTCCTGCTCTCTAGCTCCCACACCAGCTCCTTCCATTCTCTCCTGCAGGACTTCTCCAGAGCTTCTCCCATCCTCTGCAGGTTCTTCTACATATTTGTTGATTTGAATTAAACCCTCTGTGACCAACTATGGGTCTGTTGTTCCTCTTTCGGAGAATACACAGATCACTTTTCCTTCAACTATGACAATAGATACAATAGATTTGCTTATTTTAACTATTCAGATAACTTGGAGATCTGAACTGGGCTGGCTCCAATGTATGGGAATTATTAGTTTAACAGGTAAGATCAGACCAATCAGATAGTTAAATTGATGGTTCTCAATGTAGCAATATAAATAAGAATCCATGTTAAGGAGAAGTTTTGTTAAAGAACGTTATTACTCAATAAGTTGTATGAGAAGGTCAATTACATTTAGTGGCATCAAAAGTGGGGTGCGGCCCGTAACCGGGTGACACCAAAATGACTGGCAGTCATTTTGGTGTCACCCCCTCTAAAAAGTCGGGCACTGGGCCATGGACCGAGAGCCCGACAGTGTCAGGAGAGAGGAGGGGACCCGGCGGCATACCACATCCCGCCGGGTGAACGTCCCCTCCTCTCTCTGCCAGTCTCCATCACCAAGATGGCCGCCGCAGGCGTCAATCAGATGGCTGCACATGCGCGACGATGTCATCGCGCACGAGCAAGGTGGCGTCACGTGCATGCGTGTCATCCAGTCTGGAGACCGGTTGACACCCAGCCGCGGGACGCCCCTGATTACATTGCAAAATGTATATACCATACAGTATCTGTAAAGTTGTCCCGACATGTTGATGACACTTCCAATACCTATAATTATGTTGAATGTAGCTCTTCCAGTAAAGAGGGAGTGTTATATCTTCTAGATATCATCTTACAGCTGGGAAGACGTGTTTCCAAATGGGAACTTTCTATTTATGGATATTAGATCTCTGTATTGTCTTCTCTGTTAGTTCATAGGGGAATTACCACTGCTTCAAAGATTGATATTTCTCATTGTCAGTTTAAAGGTTGTTTCAGTACAATTAAAATGTTGCTGCTGTTTTGTTCATTAGCATGATCATTGATTAGGGGATTGGCACTGTATGACATACAGGAGGTCATAGGACTACCCAATCTGACTGGACTGACCAAGCTGCTGTAATTACCACCATCACCTTCTGACCTTACCAACAATCATTTAAGTTAAAGGATATCTAAACCCAGGAACAAAAATAGAATATATTTCTTACAAATCCTTAGATGTGGTGGTGTCATTAGTTTTCTTTTTTAAGGCTAAGTACATTTTATGCAAGAACAGAAAAATACCTGATGACCCTTCCAAAAATCCAGTGTCCTTGTAACTTAATGTGTACTGAACTGAAATCTCAATGTTATCAGCTTTTTCGGATATCTTTTGTGTATTACAAAACAACATGTAACTGAGATGAAGTTCAAATCGGGCGAGCAACCTAAAGTGACAATGCTGCTCCTCCTTAGATACAGTACAATAAGTGAACGTTGTCACCCTGGGAAGAAAGCACAGGTTCACCATATGAAAATAAAGCCAAAAAATCCTGGGAAAAAAAAGAAAACTTATGCAGCTACAACATCTACGTTGGGTTAAGCTGCAATATATTACATTTTTGTTTTATGGTTTAGATACATTTTGGTATATTTACAAAGCAGTGAATCTGATAATCACAAAACACTCACTGCATGTGAATTTTCCAGATGTAAATGATTGAAATAACAGTAATTGATTCACCACCAGTGAATGTTTTGTGAAAGTAGCATTAGCTGCTTTATAAATTTGCCCGTTAAGTGTTTGTTATATGACTTTTGTGGATATTATTTTTGATTATTGTTTATTGTTTATTTACAGCATGTTTTTGGGTTTAGTTTTTTACCCTTTAACACTTTTAGTCTATCATTTTGCAGATATACGAGAGGATGGACTGGCTTTGCTGCCACATACTGTATATGCTTACCTTTGTTTGTGCTGGGAGCGTGCCCAATCAGTGATCACTAGTAAGAGATGCTTCCTCTGTAGCTCTTTCTCCCGTGTAAGGAGAAAAGAAACATGAATCTTTCTGGATGCTCTCTATAAAAAAAAAGCCTGTTAAAAAAGATTCTGTAAAAAAAGAAAGAAAAAATTGGGAAGATAAATGAGTTAGATCTAAGTTGGTTTTTGGATCAGTATTCACGTTAGGGTCAGTGTTAGTGTCAGCGTCAGTGCCAGTCTTAGTGCCAGTTTGTCTTAATAGGATTAAAAAAGTAAGCAAAATGCACACTATTGTTTCTAGGCCCTACTATGGGTACAAACCACAAATAGTGTAGACATATGTGGTATCCACATCAGAAGTAGGAAAATTTGTTTTGGGTTGTTTGTTCAGAAACAACTAGGTATAATTCAGCTGGATACACTAAGCTGTGACATACACTTAACCCAGGCGGTAAGGTTGAAAAAACACACAAGTCCATCCAATTCAACCTATGTGTGAGTATGTGTGGGATATTGAGTCTCTAAGAATTCCTATAGCCCTGTAGATTATACTGTCATTTTTAATGCAGGAGAATATTCTGCTAGCTTGACATTACATACTATTGCTAAGTCTATCATCCACAACCACCCCCAAATCCTTTCCATCATAATTGTACACTTCTCATTATGGGACCTCATCTGCCATGTAGCTGCCCAACCCCCTATTTTATCAAGGTCTTTCTGTTGCATTGCTACGTCCTGTGCCAGATGTACTGTACTTCCCTGCATTATTTGGTATTAGCAGTGAACACTAAAACTGATCTCCTCATTCCAACCTCAGTATCATTAATAAACAAATTAAACAGCAATGGACCTTAGGCAAAACCCTGGGGCATGCTACTCCGCACCTTACACCATTTAGAGAATGCATCACAACTCTCTGGACCCGTTCATGCAACCAGTTTCCTATCTATGTACATACCATTTCAATTGACCTTCTTTTATAGAATAAACATTTGTGAGGTGCTTTATCATTTATATTTTAGCAAAATCTGTGTCCACTGGTCTTCCCCTATCCAAATTCCGCCCTCACTACAGGGCGGCTGTAACTTCTTCCAGGGCGGTGGTATAAATTAAATTTAGTTTAACAAACAAGTTATTGACCGTACCACTTGTGATCCACTAAACCCTAGAAAATAAAATTAAAATTTAACCCAGGTTGGTAGTATAATTCAGTATAATTTATTTATCTTAATCTAATTTAATTTAAATTATTTAATTTAACAAACAAGTTATTGAACAGGCCACTCGTGATCCACTAAACCCTAGAAAATAAAACTACAGTTAAATAATTAATCTTATATAATCCCTAATATACACTAAAAATAAAAATAAATAAATAAATAGTAAGGGTGGAATAAAATAATGTCTTCCATGAGTGGGTATGCAACCAGGTGCATGTCATGTGCAATGTATGCGTTCCTTGAACATGCGTTCGAACTATGTAACTTCATCGTGGAATGATAACAGGTTGGTCTGCTAAGAATGTTCTTTTATTAATCCATGCTGGTTGTTACTTATGATTCGTTATCACAGACAATGTCCCTTACCATCCCCTCAAATACTTTATACAGTATTGGTGTTAGGCCAACTGGTCTGTAGTTTCCGGATCTATCGATACCACATTTGCCCTATGCCAATCAGTTGGTACCATTTAAGTCAGTAAGGTGTCTTTAAAAATGTGAAATTGCTTAGTGGCTTTGCTATAACTGAGCTAAGCTCCCTGAGGACATGTGGGTGTAAGCCATCTGACCTGGTCATTTATTCACAATGAGGGGAATTTATGAAAAATGGAGCAGACAAAACCTGGAGCAGCTGTGCACAGCAACCAATCAGCTTCTCTTTTTCATTTTCAAATCTTAACTGAACAAACTGAAGAGCCTGTTCTATGCCAGGTTACAAAGATACGTAACATTTTACTAACAGTACCAAAGTTGCAAAACTGTGGCTTGTGTTTACGTTTTTTTTTACCTTCATCAAGGGCCCGTTCACATTAGCCTGTCCTGTGAAACGCTGGAAATTTGTGTTGTGGGAGCTCCAGCATTGTGCAGTGTATCGCACACTGCTGGTGCTGTCACTGTTTATGTTTTACTTTTTTTATATAAGGCTTTATTTGGTATGCTGTTTCAGTAAATACCCTACTTTTCTTTTATATTATAAGCTGCTTATAGCAACTTGTATGTAAAGTTTGAGTCAGAAGTTTGTTTGTTTGCAAACAAACTTCTGGGATCAACTTGATTGGTTTTCATGGTGATGCTTAATCGGAAAAACACAGGGCAATTACAGAACTAGGAGTACTCATAGCTGCGCATTCCTAATTCTCAGGCGGAAGGTTAGCTTACTGTGTGGCGTCAGTTTACACCCAGTTACCCCCGCCGCCAGCTTGGTCAGGAAAAACAGAGGTAACAGAGACCTATTTTGCCGGACTGGATAGTGCTGGATCAGGGGTAATCTGATGTAAATGGACACATGTCCGTTTACATCCGTTTACATCCGATTCCCCATAGACCAACATGGGGTCCGATAATTGCAGTTTTTTCTCCATTCCAAGATGGAGGACATAACTGTACGCACACGGATGTCACAGTGGTGACAGCTGCTCCGTACTGCTGTAGTCAGGAGAGCATCCATGCACAGATCCCCTCCTGATCAGCCCATGTGAAAGGGGCCTTACTGAACAAACTGAAAAGAGAAACTGATTGGTTACTATGGCCAACCTCTTCAGATTCTGTCTGCTCCAGTTTTAGTAAATTCCCCCCATTTCTATTAAAATTTACATACGTATTATTTTTGTTTTTGTTTGGACCAATGGTCTCCTTTAACCTGCTGTAAGCTTTAACAAATGAAGGGGTTAAATAGACACACAATGATATTTGTTTTTACGGTGTTTGACTTGCAAATCTTCATCTTTCCATAAGGTATGCAGCTGATGTAATGTGAAGCCAAGTTTGTACTGACAATTTACATAACTGACCGCTCATCTATGAGCTTATAATATGACTTTCTTCCAGGTAATGTCACAGCGATTACCCTGTAACTTGGCTTTGGCTTAGTAGGCAGCATTTATTGTTTTATTTTTACCAGGCATATTCAATAGATATTTACAGAACCCACACAATGAGGGGATTTGGTCAAAACTGGAGCAGACCCAATAAGGAGTGATTGCCCATGGCAATTCATGTCTGCAAAACTTTGACTCTGAGGCATTTATAAGGCTAATACAGGCACAACCATGCCTGTATGACCTGCACACCCCCCTTTATAAAAACAGAGGAAGGAGGAGGCAGGTTTGAATGCAAATTGCTTGCCAGATTTGTCCACAACTACAAATCCCAGTATGCAGCTATCTCTGGGTGTCATGCCTGTTTCTTTTCTGGGTGTACAGACTTTTATATGCATCACAGGACTTATAGTTCCACAGCTGTTGAAAGGCTAATGTTGTTAACCTCTTGGCTAATGTGTAGGAGTGTATTATGTCATTCGCAGGACTTCTTTTAATTGGACAGCACTCAATACACCCATATGCAGAAACACGTGCAAAACGCGCATCTATGTAGGGGAAACGCGCAAAAACGCTCGTAAAGCATGTGAAAACGCGCGGAAATGCAGACGCCTAGGTGTGAATGGGGACTAAGGAATTCACACCTAGGATCGAATTAACCCACCTTCATGCTAGACTGTAAGTAACACTGGACAGGGCCATGCTTGCCAAAATGTACTTGTGGGTCCATGCCCAGGGCAGCAAGGTAAGCCTGTTTACAGTTTGTATTCACCATTTTTTATTTTATATTTGTTACTGTTCCTAGTAACAGCGAGACATATTTGGTGTAAGCCCAGCAGCCAAATTGATGCCTAGAAGAGTCACAAGACTCTGTCTCCTGCAGTGTTTATCTCCTTTTCTTAAAGTACCACTACACCTTTCACTTTTTTATGTGTTTTTTTTTCACTCCACAGGGTCTTCGGGCCTACGTTGAAGTCTAGGGGGAGGATACGTGGCCCTTCCTTCCCTAAATCGGGGGTCTCTCTTTGTGGGAGCCCCCAACCGAGTACTCGGTGGTCGGCTTCGGTCCACCCTGAGGAATGGGTCCGCCTGGTTTCGGCTAGGTCAACATGAGTGCCCTTCCCGTCAGGAGTCTTGCGCCCCGGGGGGTCAGGAATGGGCCCTGTCTCTTCGGGAGATGGACACTTTAGATAGCACCTCTTCCGTGCACTTTTTTGTGTGTGTTTCACATGCACCTTTTATGTTCACTTTTTGGGTGTTTCGATGCACGCTCCACGGGCTTAAAAAAGAAAACAAAAAACACTGCTGATAATAATATTGTATTATGATAAGTGTGTAAATTATATATCATTTAATATTCAGTATATTATTAACTTTTGTGTTACATATACCTTTTATTTGCATGCTCACTGGCTTTACATACACACCAAGCTGGCCAGCAAACATGGCAGTGACAGGAGTTGGGACAAACTATTACTGTTGTTATAGATTATTTATATAGCACAGTTTGTGCAGTGCTGTACAAAATAAATGTAATACAAGTGGGTTAGGAGGACTCTGCTCATTACATTATACAATCTAAGGCCTCATTCACATGGATCTGGCATTCCTGCAGCAGGAACCTAAGTATTCTTGCAGTAGAAATGCCAGGGGTCACTGTTCAGATGCGGCTGCTGAACACATTGAAGTTAGTGACTGGGTGACAGTGGCCGAATCTATAAGTAGCAGTCCACATGTAATAATATACTCTATGATACAATTACATGTGGTTTGGAATAGATCACTTTCACTGGACTCATCTATCCTGCATCCAAAGACAGTCATCTATTCCAAACTGCATGTAATTGTATCATATATCATTACATGTGGACTGCCACTTACAGATGCAGCCGCTGCCACCCAGTCATTAACTTGATCAGGTACAGAAGCTGCATCTGAACAGGGACACCTGGCATTCCTGCTGCAGGAATTCTCAGGTTCCTGCCACAGGATTTCCAGATCATCCTGGGTGAATGGGGCCTAAGGCTTGTATAGTATAGTTATATAGTATAATATATACTATGGTTATATACAGTTTATATTTATTTTTGTAAAAGGTAAGCACAGATGGATTGTGGGCATCTTAGGTCCCTCATATGAGCAGGGCAACCACAAGTGCTGTGCATAGGAACCACACTAATTTCAGATTTCAGAAAGGCAGTGCCAGTGATGATGGCATTAAGCGGCCTGGCAGTGTTTGGGAGTTTTTTTGTATTTATTTAAGTTTAATTCATCCCAAAGGTGTTCTATTGGGTTGAGGTCAGGTCTCTGTGCAGGCCAGCCAAGTTCCTCCACCCCAAACTCGCTCATCCATGTCTTTATGGACCTTGCTTTGTGCACTGGTGTGCAGTCATGTTGGAACAGGAAGGAGTCATCCCCAAACTGTTCCCACAAAGTTGGGAGCATGAAATTGTCCAAAATGTCTTAGGCTGGGTTCACACCTAGGCGTATCGAATATGCGCGTTTGTCGCGCGTTTCGTGACGCGCGTTTTTACCACGATTCGCGTGACGTGCATTTCCGAGGGCTACTTGGCTGTATCCCAATGGAATACAAAAACGCCGCAAAGAAGACAGCGTTTCTGATGCGTTCCAGTAAAAAAAAAAATATATATATTATTTTTTTTGCTGGAGTGGGGCTGTCAGTATGTTAGCTGCAGTGCAGTGCTTTTTTTTATGCGTTTTTGATGCTTTTTGCTTTTCCGGACCGTTTCCTGACTGTACAAAATGTGACATGCAGTATTTTTCTGTCGTAACCTGAACGTACTGCGCACGTGAGAACTGTAGCCCATAAAACACATAGGGATAAATTAGGATGCATTTTTAGTGCAGGAGCGTACGGATCAGGTCAGCACAGAAAACGGACGTCGTGTGAACAGGCCCTAAGCTCAAATTTACCTACACAGCTGAATGATTTAGATGAGTGATTCATACCTCTCCTTCCCCAGAACAGATTCTGCTGAGCTCTCTTTATGGAAAATCCATCTATTTTTCCATATTGACATGCAGCTGTGCAGCAAAAGTGACAGTGAAAGGGGTTGGTACAAACTACAGTATATGTACCTGTAAAATACTTTGTTTCCATACAATGAGAAGTGACTGTGTTCAGAATGAAAGAACTGCACATTATAGTCCTCTGTTCCTCTTCCTCTTCTATAGGTTGACTTACTGATCCTAAAGAGGACCTGTGTACTGTTGTGACAATATAGAGGATATGTTAATATACTTATAGTATACTATAATAATCATACTAATACCATCATAATTATAGATGATATTTAGGCGGTTATTCACAAAGCTGCCGAGGGCAGCCGTGTGAATAACCGACCCGAAGTGAAGTGAGCCGAACGCTGTTCGGCTATTCACTTCAGGCTTGTACGGCTGATTTCAGCTGTACACCGACTGAAATCAGCTGTACATAGGCTTGCTGCGGCTGGCTTCAGGTCGGCCAAACATGCTTAGCATGTTCGGCCGACCCGAAGGGCAGAAGGAGTTCGACTCAGCCGATCCAACATCTGGATCGGCTGAGCGGAACCTCTGGCAGGCTACTCGCTGCTGTTCGTCCTATTCTCATAGATGCCGAACATCAGTGAGTGAATTGCCGAATGCCGTCGAGCGGCATTCTGCTCGGCTATTCTGCTTGGTACCTCTGTGGTCCCGAGCAGAATAGAAAAAAAAGGTTAAAAAAGTAGAAACATTTTTTGTAAATGATTAGCAGAGCCGGAGGTGATATGAAAGCCGACTCTGCTGAGTTCTCATGGTACTGACTGATCAGCCTCCCCTGGTTACCTGGTGAGAGCTCAGCAGAGTCGGCTTTCATATCACCTCTGGCTCTGCAAAATTTTCATTGTGATGCAGGGGGGAAGAGAGCACCCCCCTGAAATAATGGCTGATAGCAGAGGAAGCAATAGCTTCCTCTGCTGCCGTCAGAATAAAAAAAATAAAAAATCAGCATAGAAATGCATAGCTAGATTCCTATTGGCTATTTCAATTTGCAATATCCAATAGCAAGCTGGCTATTGCCCCCGCCCGCTGCTGCTGTCAATCACTAGAAGAGGACCTGATGGAGAACTTCAGGTCCCCTCTGCTGATTGACAGCAGCAGTGGGTGGGTGCAATAGCTAGTTTTCTATTGGCTATTGCAAAGTGAAATAGCCAATAGGAATGTAGCTACGCATTCCTATGCTGTTTTTTTTTTCTGACTGACGGCGGCCGGCAGCTACGATGTCAGAAGAAAAAAAAAACAAACAGAGCAGGGAAAGGTTTACACTGCTCTATCGAGCAGAGTAAACCTTTCCGGGAGAAAGTGTTTCTCTCCCAGGCGGCCGGGAGCTGCTATCTAATAGCGGGAGACTCCCGGAGCGTCCGGGAGAGTAATGACAGATCAGCGTCCCTGCCTGGTAACCAGGGACGCTGATCTGTCGCTGCAAGTGGCCCGGAGCCAGCCGTGAGATGACGGCTGGCTCCGCCCAGCTGTCAGTAGCAGGCTGTCGGATGGCCGTCCGGCCAGCTTCGCCTTTCACCTCGGCTCAGTGGAGCTGAGGCATATGCCTTCGGCTCTACTGAGCCGCTCGGCAGACTGCGGGAGCTGTACGGGCTATAGTGAATAGCCTGTACAGCAACCCTTCGGTTCTACTGATCCGAAGGGGTGCTGGAGCCGAAGCTAGCCGAAGGATTAGTCGAAGCAACGGCTAGATCCTTTGGCAGCTTTGTGAATAGACCCCTTAATAATATAATGTAATGCACTACTATAGTATTTATTCGATACTTTCAGAAGCATTGGAAAAAGTATTTCCAGTTCTATCACGTCACACTTGTTTGCATACATGAAAAGCTATTTGCACATTTAAAAGCTTTATACGATGAGACACATTTGTCCTTGTTCTAATATTGCTGGGTACTGCTGTAAAATAAGTATTGATGTACTTATGTTTGTACCTTCATTTATGATACTTTGTTTTAGCACAATGGGTGTGTTGAAACTCTTCTTGAGCATGATGCAGAAGTAAATTAGGCAAATGACATGATTCCAGCATATATATACCCTGTGCCAGATCACTGTTCAGGCAGTTTATAGCAGTCAGCCACTCAGTCCGGGATGTCTAAAACTGACAGAAAAAACCCATTAGGTCCTAATGGAATAGATTTGCCTGTAAAGCGGGATGCAGAGGGTGGCCTTCCTGATTGGTTCCATGGACTCATGTCAAGAAGGTAAGTGTGTGTATCTAAAGACCAAAATATATTATTGCAGATATAACATTGCTGATTCACAGTTTTTATCCCAAATCAATATTGTAAAATAAATACAACTAATGAAGTCCAGAAACTACAATGACAACTACTATATTAGATTTGTTTCGTTTTTTTGGGTGTAATTAAATGGCTCAATATTTTTGTGGATGTGAGTTTAAGGAACAATGCTATTCTTGTTGGAGATAGCACTACTAAGTCTGAATTAGAGCCCCCTTGTCCATTAGGACCTGGCAGAAAGTGTCTTCAATTGTGTCTAGATTGGCATCACGCTAGCAATTCTGAAGCGGTCCATCAACAGAATTACCAAGACTGAATTGAGCTTCTTGTCTAGCATGGCATTCTCACTGCCTACACAATTAGGGTGTTCCTCCATCACTGGTCCCTCACTAGAGATCAGGATTCAGCATTCTTTTGGTCAGTAAATAAGTGACATCTCTTAGTTAAGGTGGCCGTTGCATTTTGGCTATTGTCCTAAAGTGTGATGTACCTCCAGGATACCCAGAAAACAAAAAACATTTGACAAATAACTTCCCTCTTTAGAAGAGGGTGAGTAGCCACACTAGCTCAAAACATGTCCCTGTCTAAGATCTCCTATAATTCCATACTACCTAAAGACTCAAGAGTTACAAGTGCAGTCTCCGTGGCTAAAAAAAATGTCCCTTTCTAAGATCTCCTCCAATTCTATACCTAAAGACTTAAGGGGCTGATAAGTCTTATTAGACGGTGACATTTTTAAAATGCTTTCTCAAATGGATCCATTTTTTGTACACACTTGCACATAAACTCATAAAACAATGGGGTCTATTTATAACCCCCCCTCTCTGAATGTTCACTCTGCTCTGCAGTGAATAAAGGCAAAAACAAATGTTCTTATATTTCCTTTTCAGGTCGAATGAAACATTTAGAAAAGGTGTATGTAGATGTTTTTAGGCTGGGAAATTATATATAACAGTCATTTTTCTGATGAAATTATAGACATAAAAAGTATTTGTATAAAGCAAAATATTAAATGCTGCAGTAGGTTTTATATCGAAACCAATCAGTACCTTTTTTAGGATGAGCTTCTAAGAGATATTCTCTCAATCAGGTCAACACTGGCAAAAATATTAGATCTCCAATTTTTCTTGAATTCTTATGCTGAAAATGTTTTATTAGTTACACAACATAAAAAATAAACAGGGAAACTCAAAATAAATATAAAAGTTATAATAAATATAACTTGATGAATGTATGCTTTTCTGTAAAAGGGAATCTGAAGAACTACTGAAGAACAAGGAGACTGGGACCTTCATGATCACATTAAGCCAAAGGACATTTGGCTACATTCTGTCTTATAAGTAAGTTTGTCATACTTATGCTACATATGTATTTACATGATTTTCAAGTAGAAGAGTGTGAGTGTTTAGAAGTCTAATGCTCAGTTGAGGTAGAGCTGGTGTCATGTTATATTCATTTAGCTGCTCAATAATTACTGCAGCTATTCTCACCAGTCTTGAAATCATGACCTGTTAGAGGTACTTGTGGTCCTCAAGGTAAGAAAAGCAATGTGTCCCTGCAGGTAAGTCCATGCTACATTGTTACATAGTTACATAGTATTTGAGGTTGAATAAAGACATAAGTCCAACCTATTGCGTGTATGCATTTATGAGCAGGTGTGTGCGTGTATAGGTGTCCATGTGGGATTTTTCTCTTAGCAGTACCTGTACCCCTGTATATTATGGTGTCCAAGGAACTCATCCAGGAGTCTCTTGAATGATAGCCTGCTATATACCCAGATGCTCGTCCAGCTCATTTGCTGACAGACACTATGCAGAAAAATTGAATGATTGCACACCAGTTATGTCCAAACTCTTTCTTTATTCTTTCATAAAAGCATAATACAAGAAATGAATTGAGACCTCTTACACGTATCATGCACACAGGTGCATAGTCTACGACTTTGTGTGAAATCATTTTTTGTGTTTATGATTTTATGAAAGCATAGCTGGTGTGTGGTCATGCAGTTTTATATGTAACTTCCTATTAAAATATGATTATGTATGCCATAGATATATTAAAGCTGAAACCCAGGATCTGAGAGGAAGTGCTTGCTCCATCCCACTCTCACTTCCAAGGGTTTAGCAGAGTGAGTTAACTTAGGGTCACTAAGGGCTTGTTCACACCAAGCAAGCGCGTTCCAGGAGCAGAGCAGTTACAGAACGGATCAAAACTGCGTCCAATGTATTACAATGGTATTTTGGGCTCTAGTTCACACCGCAGCATTCAGTTTCAGAGCATGTTAAAAAACTGCAGCATGCGCTATTTTTCCTGCTGTGGAACGCATGCAAACGCATAAAAACGCCCTGGAAGGCACTGAAATCCCATTTTAGGCTGAAAAACGTTGTATTTATTTTTTACGAAAACGGCCCGGAACGCGGCAAAACAGACTGCATTGTGTGTGCAAAAACTCATGCAGATCTGGTCTGCATTTGGTGTGAGCAAGCCCTTAGCAGCCAAGAACCACAGGTCTATGTGGTGCTAACAAGCATGGTTAACATTTTTCAGTCAAAAGGGGCCACCATGTTGAAGAGCTTTTCAAAAGGGGCTCAGGTGCAATATATACAACACAATGACCATATAGATAATAGTGTGCTACAGTGATGAATGATGGCTGTCACAATCCATGTAGTGCAGTTTGAATGGAACCTACAGTCTTTTTCAGTGTTTAAAAAAGCAATTATATTGATTTAAAAAACCCAACATTTTGGAAGCACCTCGAGGGCCCCTTCATCAAGTAACAATGATCACTGTTGTAGTGACCCTGAAACAAAGCTTGTTTTAACATATGTGATCAATAAAACTCCATTCTAAACAATAAAAAGGAGTTCTAATGAAACCCAGTGGACCATGTTAAAGTCCTTGGCAACATGGTGGCAGATTTTACCTTGATGAAGATGAAGGAATCTGTTGCACTTTTTCCATCTGACCATAGAAAATCTGCAGATAATCTATAGGTGTATGGCCAGCTTTAGTTGGAAACGTGTCAACTGCTCATCTGCACACCCAGAGTGCTAGCAGATTGATTTGCAGCCTGGGTTCATTGATCCACCAGTCCACATTGCTTTGAGTGTCTGCATAGATGTAATTCGACAGAGCCAGTGGTAAAGAAGCAGCAGGTAAGTAACCTCTGACACCAATATAGGGGGCATTCTTCCCACTGACCACCAAAAAGGAGCATTTTTACGCTGACCAAGAATATAATGGGGCATCAACCACTAAAATAAGGGGGCATGCTAAACACTAATGTAAGGGGGTGCTTCTCCTCCTATATCATCATAAAGGTGCACTACACCAGGGAGTGTGGTCAGATGAGGCATGTCTGAAGCTGGCAGCTTTTTCTCCATTCAGATCAGCATCTAATAGGTTACACAACAGGGAAATCCTCCCCGCTGTGCAACCTGTCCCTGTCTCCTCCTTTACACTAGGTTGGGGTGGGGCTTCGTCTGGCAGGGGTGGAGCTTTGGCCGGTGGGGGTGGGGCTTGGGAATGCCTCACCCGGAGTAAGAGGTACCGCACGTCACTGCACTACATGGACCACCCATATAAGAGAGGACTAATAGCATACTATATGTTACATACTCTGGACAACTGCCCTCTGCATAATGTGCTGTAAATTACATACTTGGGGCCTCTGCACTCTGTACAACATATTGAGAGGCATTTATCAAAACCTGGAGCAGTTGCCCATGGCAACCAATCAGCTTCTATCTAAGATTTGAAAAATGAAAGAGAGAAGCTGAATGGTTGTCATGCACAGCTGCTCAATGTATGTTACACACTCCAGACCACTTTTGACTGTACAATGTGCTATACACTACATATTCTAGCCTGCCCCACTCTGTATGCTGTGCTGTATTCTGTATAATGTGGTGAATGTTAGATAATCTGTACCACTGCACTCTGTACCCTATGCTGTGCATTGTATGCATCTAACCACTGCACGTATACACCATGCTGCACATTACACAGTCTAAAGTAACCACTGTTTTCTGCTCCAGACAGCTACATAATTAGGGTTGCCACCTTTTCTTCAAGTGAAACCCGAACACTCTAGCGCCACTAAAAAAATTTTGGGGAGAATAGAGAGAGAGTGAGGAGAGGCAGCTAGGGGAGGGAGTAATGAGACCATCTATAGAGAACTGCAAATCCCAGCAATACATTATCCAGCAATACATAATGCACATTGCTTTGTATGGTACATACACTGGACCAATGCTTTCTGTATATTTTGTATCACTAGCATTTTCATCCCATTCAACACATTTTGGAAAAGCAATACTGAGACTAAGATGAATGAGGCATAACACCTACAATAATGCCAGTGTATGAGGCCTCTTTAAAATAATAGGGGCCACTGCTTATAATCTATATGAACTCATTTACACATTGCACTTACACTTTCTGATGGCATTTCATGTTTAATGGCATTTTGTTTGTAGTTTTGTTGCTTGTTGCCCTCCTGTATACTTCCTGCACTAGTGGGATTACTGTAACATAATTCCATTTTCAGCTGCTAATGGTTCAGAAAATGTCATTATCTGTGATACAGGAGACACTCAGGCTGACGGCCCAAGCTAGGATAACACAATAATGACATCTACATTGTAAAGACACTTTAAAGGAAGGCAGTGGCGTATCCAGGGTATGGCTCATACGGCACATGCCCTATGTGCCACTTGAAGGTAGGGGCGCTGCTTCGTGGGTCAGCGAAAGTTCACAGACAGTCTGCCACTGTCATGTAATTTTTTTTTCTCTTCCTCAGTCTGTTTCATAATGCATTAAATAAATCAATGAAGCAGTCGCAGCACAGATTTGTACTTCACAAGTCCAAATGTTTTCAATACTTGCAACACAGACATGTTATTCAAACCCAAATGCGTCTGTCAAAGCTGCAAGAAAAGCCACTAGCAGTATAAGCTTGATTTCAGTAATAGTAATATGATGCTTTGTTGCCCAGATGTCTTGATAAACATCCTTTTGCCAGTAAGGGTAAATGGGAGACTAATACCGGTCTCACCAATGAGAAAATAGTGCTAAATTGCTACTAAAACCTAATTTAAAAAATAAAAGTAAAGAGAAAAAGGGAATTTTAACTATAGTGCTGAATTATCAGTTAAATCTAAAAATATTGTTTCAAATAAAAGAGAAAAAGGAAAATTTGAACTTGGTGCCATTAGTAAATCTGCACGCTTAACACAACTGTTTACTTTTCGATCAGATTGTACTCCTAAGTCTTTAATTAAGTAGACCAATGTTGTATCCATTGCGGGTTGGGGGGACCCAGTATCCTCCAACACAGTCCTGGCAAGATGGTGGGGCTTGCCGGCCGCCAGATACCATCGGATCGGTATCCGGCGGGCCCCCT
>NW_017306365.1:1982230-1990521 GCF_000935625.1 Nanorana parkeri
CTCAGGTAAATAATTCATTAAAATTATTATTATTTGTGGCCTAACCACAAATGATGGACATGCTGTATAAAGTACTGCTGGTATTTGTAGTGCTCTATAGCAGGTGCCATTCTGCATTGCAGCAATGCAGAATGGCACCCTCTATAGAGGACTACAAATCTCAGCAGTACTTTATACAGCAATGCTATGGTGTAGATTGGGGGGGAGGGGGCAAAAAAATAAATCTTGCACCAGGGCCCTATGTTCCTTAGGTCCGCCCCTGATGCACACTGTTATCAGCAAAGTTAACATGTGTATGCACTGTGCAGAAATCCTTGTGCTATCTTTGTCCCTTTAATGGATTCTCCCCTCAGTACTGGCCACCCAGGTGGTGGCCATACAGTAATAGATTTTTTTGCTGAACAAAAAAAAAAATCAGATTTCTCTATCCACCAAGCGCGGATTCACACCAAGCGCGGAGCAGGTGCAGAGCAGATCAGTTGCGTCCAATGTATTCCATTGTTCACACCAAGCGCGGAGCAGGTGCAGAGCAGATCAGTTGCGTCCAATGTATTCCAATGGTATTTTTTGCTCCAGTTCACATTGCAGCTTTCAGTTCCAGAGCAGGTCCAGAGCAGGTGAAAAAACTGCAGCAGGCCCTATTTTACCTGCTCTGGATCTGATTTTTTTTTAACCAAAAACGGCCCGGAACGCATCAAAAACGCGGCACAACCCATTGAACTGCGTGTGCAGAAACCTGAGCGTATCTGCTCTGTATTTGGTGTGAACAAGGCCTAACAGACTTATCTCCTGCTGTGGCTATTATGTTCTGGCAGCTGGCATTCGTCGCTGTCTGAATACATCAACAGTGACTGCAGCTGATTAGCTGCAGTCAGTGTTCACCTAAAAATGTTTGGCTCAGCTCCTTCAACAAAAGGCAACTGAGAGATCAGTGCCACTATAAGAATTATTAGCTGATTCCTGTGAATTGACTAAAATTCTAACAGTATATGGTCAGCCTGGCCCTGCCTGCCTCATGTAATTCTTTGCTAGGAAGCCAACGGTCCTAGCAACCAGTGACTGAAGTGGAGGGAGGGCCTGCACTGGGTTAAGACTGGCAGTGGAAACACCGGCCTCAGTATCCACTGTCAGCCAGCCATAACCCAGCACAGGTTGGTGATCGCAGTCTGGACAGGACCACTACTCGGTCCGTGTCCAGACCACGGTCCGCCGATTAGTGATCACTAGAATACAGCATCTCAAGCAAGTGAAAAATACAAATAAAGTCATATTTACTGTATATACTGTAAATAAAAAATAGGTCTCACATATGTAAAGCTAACAGATAGGAAAGAGAAAGTGTTGTCCATGGCAAGCCTGTGGTTTCTCCCACCAGCCCCCCAGTCCTGTAGGTAAGATTTCATCCTCTTGTGTAACAGGGTCAGCTGCCTGAAATATTTTACAGAAGTCACAGGGTCTCTTTAGTTTTTTTTCCCTTTAGAAAAATAGTTGAATTTGTATACATTCATAAGCCCAGTATTAATGAGTAAAATCTTTTTTGTAGAGAGAAAGGATCATGTTTGAAAACATGAGATTGCTACCCATCTTATGCAGTTTTTTTATGAAATAGGAAAAGTTTCATAAAATATTAGCTTTCTTTCAGGTCATCTTAAAGAACATTACTGCTTCATTTTTATTACAGGGGGAAGGAAAGATGTCGCCACTTTGTTATAAGCCAGTTGGCAAATGGAGAATTGGTAGTGTTGGGAGACTCCTGTTGTCATGATAGTCTGCCAGGACTGATAAGGCATTATCAGAACACATCTATACAGCCTTTTGGAGAGAAGCTGGCTCAGTCATTCATTAAGGTAAACTGTAACCTCCAATCAGCCATTAGTTACACAAAAATGAATGCGCGGGGCATATATTAATACCAGTGACACTAAGCAGGTGGCCCTGGCTACCATGGAAAACAATTATTGTATAATACTATTTCTGTGAGGTTTTTGTAAAAGAGATACTACAATATTGTTGCCTGTATGTTAGCTATTAGGCCCCATTCACACCTAGGCGTATTGTAATATGCGCGTCTGTCGCACGACCGTCACACGGTTTCTTTACCGCGATTCGCGGTAAAAAAGTCACGCGACCGTCGCACGGTTTTTTTACCGCGATTCGCGGTAAAAAAGTTGCGCGACCGTCGCGCGAATCCAAAGGCTACTTGGCAGTATCCAAATGGAAAACGCCCTACAAAACGGCCCAAAGTAGTCCCGGGACCTTTTCAGGCGTGGGCCGTTTTGTAGGGCGTTAGGGACGGGCGGAAATACGCCAAGGTGGGAACGAGGGCATTGACTACAATGCTATTTATTTTTTTGACCGTTTTGTAGAGCGTTCGGCGAGCGTAGGACGCGCTACAAAACGGTCAGGTGTGAACGCAGCCTTACTGCTGGCATATTTGGCATAGCTATTTTTTGTCTGCTATATAACAGGCATGAAGAGAATGATCATGTTACTGATATATACATTACAGCCCTTTGAAATGGCTAAAATGGCTTTGTTTATGAATGCTGCATTTTGCATTACTCACAGCCTACATTCTGATGCAAAATGTAGTAGGAGCTGAGTTTTACGTGCAGCGCTAAGGAACCTCAGTTGGATCTGTTGCTTCCATGAAATGCAAAGGAGGTCTATTGCAGTCTCACGATGGTCATTGATACTACACAATTAAAGTGCATGGAAATCTGCAGACTTGCAATTAAGGCCCCATTCACACTGAGCGACATGAAAATCGCGCGATTTTGAGCGATATTGAGCGACGAGATGTGAACAGCTCCATTGAAATGGATTGGAGAAGCTACATAGAGCAATATCGCGTGGAAATATGAGCGATAACGCTGCAAAAATCGCTCGATAAATCGCTCAGTGTGAATGGGGCCTAAAGTGTGCTTTGAACCACATGTCAGATGCAGGAAAACAAAGTCTGTATACACAAGCCCTCAAACAAGGTTCCATATGTGCAGCAGGCTAGACAGTAACATTGAAACAAAGCTCTATTTTATTTAATGACAAGCAAAATCAGAAGTAATATGTGTGCTTCGTAAAAGGAACTATGGTCACATTAGAAGCTTCCCCAAATCTAGCTGGGGTTACTTACTGCTGACTTATACAATATGTAACTTTAGAGCAGCATTCGTTGCCAGTTAATTTACATCTCTATACAGATTAGGCAATTATATTATTGACAGCATATTGGCGGTACTCTTACAGAGATTGGGCTCACAGTGCCCTGCCCATCAGGGCCATCCCTATATTGAGGCAGCCTGAGGTGGTTGCCGCAGCCGACATCTCAGTGAGTGGTGGCCAGGTGGATGGGGGAGCGTCAAGGGGGTGGCCGGGTTGTGGTTAGGTGGCTGGGGGGGAGGGGGGCGGCCGCAGCCCCTCAGGCAGCAGAAACTTTAGGCACATCCCCCTCTATTCATTGTACTATACCAGGGGTAGGCAACCTCGGCGCTCCAGCTGTGGCGACGCTACAAATCCCATGCAGCATTGCAAGACTCTGACAACCACAGGGATGACTCCCAGAGGCAGACGCTTGATGGGATTTGGAGGGCCAAGGTTGCCTTCCCCTGTACTATGCACTCATCAATGGAGAAAATATCATACAATTATTAGATTAGCAAACACATATTCAGGACACTCAGAAAGATGAAAGTATTGTGTTTAGGTGAGATAAGTTGATGATTTTGTCATTAGAATAATTTTCTTATTTAATTTTTTTTTGCTATTAATGTCGTGCACGTATTTATGCATTTGACAGTTTTCTGAAATTAACATTTATGACAACATTGAGCCATCAAATGGAAGACAAGAAAGTGCTCTTGCTCAAATTAAGACAGCAACACAGAAAAATAACAAAGGTGGCATTCAAAACGGACAAAGAAAACAAAGTGTGCTTGTTGCAGAGGTATGTCCTATTATACTAGATGGCTTATGTACATAGCATAAACCACCACTGCTGAGTACATGCTGATGTATAAATAATGTCTGCAATTCTACTCTCAGCACACTTCTAAATAAACTCTAAATAAACACGCAACAGCCTTATACTGTAGGTGTGCACAGCAGCACTGTTTCCAAATTTGTACATTGTTCTTACTAACAGTTAATGGCTTCCAGTATATGAAACATATTATCGTAAAGAAAATTCAACTGCAAGGCAGTTACAATTTACAGGGTTACTCACAAAAGGGTGAAGAGTTTGGAGAAGGCGGGAGAAGTGAACAATTTAGGTCAACATAGCTGATTTGGAAAAAATGCTCTAATTGCTCAGGTGGTGGGGGAGCTATGTTGTCCTAGATTGTTCACTTCTGCTTTCTCCAAACTCTTCACCCTTTTGTGAACAACCCTGTTAGTTTACATACATATCTTTTAAAGTGTAACTGCACCTTTGGCCTTTCTGTAATCCAACGAGTGATTTACACCAGGAGTATAACAGTAAGAAGGGATGCTAGGGGGTCCACCATAATTGCACCAAAGATGCAAAGACATCCCTTTGTATCATTGTGGGATTCCCTTCCCCTATACTAACATTTTGCTGTTGCCAGAGTTCACCTGTAGCCAAGACTGGTACAATTACTTTTCTTTGCTGATATTATGTTGCTCCTAAAGGTCCCCACACACCTTACGATAATCGTGGAAAATCCTGTGATCGTACGATTATCGTAAGGTGTGTGGAAGCCGTGCTATGCCTGATGAAGGGACCCTGTGTGGCCCCGAAAGCGCTTGTGTAACTGACATGAGTTTGCAATAAAATCTACGAACTTTGATCCTATAAGGATTTGGTGTGCTGGTGACGTTTCTGCAATTATCTGTATTTGGCGGCGCCACCGCAGTCATTCCGAGCACCCCTCCCCGATCACTGGGTCATACCGGTAAGGAGTGCAACTAGCCTTTTCTTTTTTCTCTACTACTGTAAGGTTGCACGACTTTAAACTTACGAACATGTTTGAAAACCCGCCGATCATCGTACGATGTTCGGCGGGTCTGTAGCATGTTTGTAAGATAAAAGCCGGACGGGCCGGTGTGCGCAAGCGCACACTGCCCGTTCGGCATTGCGGTGATCGGAAGCACGCCCCTCAGGGGGCGTGGCTTGCGATCATCGCAAGTACGATCTGCATATGCAAGATAGGCAGATCGTACGTTTTTTTAAGTACCTTACAACCATCGCAAGACAAAAGTCTTGCGATGGTTGTAAGGTGTGTGCCCAGCTTAAAGGGAACTATTATATCTGCATGCACAGATTGATTCATGCTGACGGATGTTCTAGTCAAATGCTGCATTTTTCCTTTTGCATTTATACAGCTTTTTAAAAAAATGCAGTGTCGGATTAGAATATACTGTTTTTGACCCGCTTTCCCTGCAGTTCAGGTGCGTCCAAAGAAACACAGCGCAATGTAAAGGAGACCATACACAGCCTCTGGCCTCATGTTCAATTAAAGTTGGTGGGATTTTGCTGACCTGTGTTTGATATGCGTTCCAAACAAACCACTAAAGCAAGGAAACAACGTCCATCAACATACTCTACCAAACCATCAAGGGATGGGAGTTCTGCTGTTGCCTATAGCAGACATTGGAGTAGCTACTTATTATAGATGATAGACAAATAGATTAATATTATTTAATATGTCCCCTATTTCAGTCAGTAAATAGTAATATGGGAGTGACTCCAACAAAAAAGTTGCAAAGTTCTGTATATAATTTCTCAATGATTTCTTTAACGACTCCAAGTATTCTATGGTGAAACGCTATATCCTTTATGTTAATTAAGCCTTTGTTTCTGTGGTTCTTCTAAATCGAAAATATTTAACATTTCAATATTGATTGAAATGTAAATTATATTAATATACACTGTATATAGGAGGCAGAGAAGGAATACTGGTATTTTGAGCCATGGTAGGTGATATTAATTTTAATCTGTAACAGATTCATTTTATTCAGTAATAGTAATTGTTATTTTTTGTTGTAGGACATTGCACCACCATTACCAGAGAGAAAATGCAGCATCAGTAACCATGACAACGAGCAAATCTACTCTAAGCCCAACAAAGAGGTTCATGAAGATCTGTATTCTATTACTAAAAAGGACACAGATGTCCTCTATTCTCTGGTCAAGGAAACCCAGATCAATCACAAAAATATGGTAAAGGATAGTGATCCAGATGTTCTTTATTCTGAGGTTAAGCTGGACCACAGCTTGCCTTCAGCACTGGGACATTTACAAAGCTCCACACATTCCTTAAATCAAGAAGCTAGAAAATTAACACTGGATACAAGGACACCTACACTGCTTAGCAGCTTGAAGAATCTTTCAGAATGTGAAGTGCTGGAGATGAAGTTTGCAACATCAATTCAGACAGTTAACAGTAAAACAATAACTACCCCCATCTTGCGTGGCAGGGGTGAAAATTCGGGCAGTCCATTCCTGTATTCTAATATTATATCCGAACCTTTGGATGAGGATACTTATGACCAATTACCTTTTAGCGGTTCTCGTTCTGAAAGTGAATATGAGGCTGTAAACCACATTTCCAACTATTCTATGAATTCTACTAGCACCTACGATCATGTTTCCACTCGAACATCTAAAGAAATCACTTCCAGAGAATTTAACAAGAAGGTGGCTGTTACCAGCTTTGCACAAGATAGTGCCTATGAAACTGTGTCTCGGGATTTTTCTAAACCAGCAGGAAGAAAACAGAATATTGCTAAGGTATGCTGACTGTGAAAAATAAATAAATACATGTACTTTTATAGTGAATGCAACTATTGTAAGTACCTGAATTTGACTGGGTATGAGACTCATAGTTGCCTGTACAGTAGAACTCAAGCTGGAAGAGCGAGAGGAGCAGTATTAGGTCCAATCAGTGTTACTGTAGTACACAGGTGCAGAGTAGAGGAAAGGATAGACTGAGCAGAAAAAGGAGTTAATTTCATTGATGCCACTCCATCACTGTTCAGTCATTGGTCAGGGGAGGAAAGGTGACCTAGATGTATTGATTATCTGCTGTAGAGAAAAGTCTGGTCACACACCTGGATGTCCTGTCTGACAGAGCTGCGTAATTGTCAGGACTGATCAGACAGATATTAAAATCTTTTGGCAAGTTCAACTGCTGCCATATATATATTTCATCTGTGCATTTAGCTGTTTTCCTTTAATTTTACTTTAATATAATGATATCTGGATGTGCCAAAAATAGATAGTTACTAAGGATGCACCAAAACCATTTTTTCGGTACTGATAAGTACTGATATTTTTTGTTCAGTACTCGCCGATACCGAGTACTGACAACGGTGCCGTGTGCCCCGATTATCAGGAAGTCGGGTGGCGGATCATGACCCGTCGCCCAGCTTTCTGATTGCCTGTGAAGCTGGTGTTCTAGTGAAGGAACACCGGCTTCACTTGCCGAGGCTGTCTGGCTTCCTTGCCAATCAGGTAGCCGGGCGGCATGTTATGACCCGCCTCCCGGCTTCCTGATTGGCTAGGAAGCCGGCTTCACTTGTTACTAGGCAGCCTGGCTTCCTGACCAATCAGAAAGCTGGTACGTGAGTCATTACATGCTACCCGGCTTCCTGATTAAGGTTAAGAAGCCAGGCTGCCTAGCAACAAGTGAAGCCGACTTCTTAGGGAGGCTAGTCATAACCCACCGCCTGGCTTCCTGATTGGAAAGAAAGCCAGCTCCATTTTCCCTCGGCACAGGTCAGGAAGTTTTGGTATTGTAGGTAAGTATCGGAGCATTTGGGCGAGTACAAGTACTCTAGTACTAGTATCGGTATCCATGCATCCCTATTAGCCTATATTATAATCATCTGTCCCATTTTACTCTACATCACCTAAGAGTTGATTCACACCAGCAAGCTGTGCTAAAGTAAAAATTAGTTAAACTAAAAATAAAAATAATGTTTTTCTTGCTTGTCATTGTCTCTTCTTTGCTAAGTGAAATTTCACCACTTTCACTAAGCGTTGGAAAAATCCCTTCTGAAAATTGCAAATCCCCTTGCAAAATGAACAGCTTATTCGCCATTAGTCAATCAACCCCACTGAGTCTGAAAAACCGCATATTAGAAACCCATCTGTGGTGTCCTATTTGTGCATTTGTGTATTTCATGTTGACTTCTAAAACAATAGGAAGCAGTGACGTGCGGTACCTCTTGCTCTGGGTGAGGCATTCCCCAGCCTCACCCCCTGCACGCCCGCCCCCGCCAGGCAAAGCCACGCCCCTGCGGATGAATCCCCACCCCCGCCAGGCGAAGAC
>NW_017306365.1:1991153-2045763 GCF_000935625.1 Nanorana parkeri
CGGATGAATCCCCACCCCCGCCAGGCGAAGACCCGCCCCCAACCCATCCCCAGGCTAGTGTAAAGGAGGAAAGGAGCAGACAGCGAGGAGACTCCCTGTCCCTCACTTGCACCTCACTGCTGAGGCGCTACGTCCATGGCAGGTTACACAGCGGTGAGGATTTCCCTGCTGTGTAACCTGTTAGATGCCGATCTGAATGGAGAAAAAGCTGTCAGCATCAGACATGAAGCTGACAGGTTTTTCCTCCATGATTCTAGGTGAGACTCTGCCTCACGCCCCAAATAGGAAGTGAGTAAAAATCTCTACAAAGTGAGAGGAAACCCTTTTAGAAGACTTTAACATTTATATTTTTAAAATTTATTTTCTATCCTTGTGATAACAATAATTAAAGATAAACAGTGAGGAAAAAATCTCTCCATTGGGGACCCAAGCAGCAATAAAATTATGCAGAGGTACTAATCCTTCTCTATCCAAAAAGTGTTGTTTTTTTCTCTCTGTCTCATTCTTTCTCTCTCCCCTATATTCTGCATTGCTACAGATTCTGCATTTATGCATGCATTTACATATGAATGGTACATATTTATATCACTACTAACAGTTGACTTTTTTTTTTTCACAGACTGAGAAACCAAAAAGATTCTTTTTTGGAGACAAAAAGAAATGAAACCTTCTTTTACAGGAGCAGATGTATCTGAAGGATTCTTATTTTTGTAATTTATATATAATATGTACATGACCTGATTAGAAACACACTTACTATGGAATAAGATATCAAATCTTCTTAGGTGGCACTTTCCTGCCTTCTCTTCCAGTACAGATTGGTGGAAACGGTACAATGTTACAGAGCATACATCAATGTCCTCTTTCCTGGAATTATACAGAAATATAAAGTGTTCCCGTGTTGGAACAGATTAATAACTTCGCAATGCAATATCTGCTTAAAGGTTTTGCTTCTGGAGCAGGGCCATTATTATTTGTGATAGGGCTCCAACCAAAACCTTTAAGGGTCCTTCATCTCTCTAATCTCCATCTCAAAAGCAATTCCTTTATTGTTACAGAATACAAAATGATTTGATAACAATCATATAGAAGTTAAAAGACTATGAGGGTTATTCACAAAGCTAGCCGAAGGATCAGCCGTAGCTCCAGCTGATCCTTTGGCTAGCTTCGGCTATAGCCTGTACAGCTTCTGATGCTGGCCGAGCGGCTCAGTCAAGCCGAAGTGAGACTGAAATCAGCTGTACAAGCCTGATGTGAATAGCCGAACAGCGTTCGGCTCACTTCACTTCGGGTCGGTTATCCACACGGCTGCCTTTCGGCAGCTTTGTGAATAACCCTGTATATATACATGTTCTTCAAATGTATTTACCAAATGCTACTTCTATTTGTCTTTCTGAATTACTTTGTAGTATGCTAGAACGGAACCAGGACAGAATGTGAATGTGATGTATAGCTACTTTATCTGTCAAAGTGTTCCACTTGCATGTGTTGTACAGTATGATGTGTGATAATATTTTCAGAAACTGGAGTTCTGTTCCGTGTTACTGCCTCCGCTCCTGTCTTCTCTTTGGACTAGTGAATATCTCAACATTGGTGATGTCCACCTTGAGCTCTCATTCTCCTGTGCACTCATCCATCACCTACCAGTGCATGCGCTACCAATACAAGCCTAAACTTTATTTTTTAGCAGCTGTTGCTAGTCCAGTCAGGAATCTACCAATCCCATTTCCTGGATACCTTCTGTTGTTTATATGTCTTTTTTATGTAAGACATTATTGGTGTACCCATCTTATTTTCCTTTTTCTTTGTTTGCAAATGTACAGGTTTAGAGGGTGAGTTAACTGGTCTGTTAAATTAAAGACTGGTCTTCAAGCTTTTATAAAGCTCCCAAATTTTCCATTGTGTCCAAAAATTCAATGCAACGTACCTAAGGTAACATAAATATTACAATAAAAAATATGTATATATGTGTAGCGCTCAATACCCTCCTATTTTTATTACATTAACCAGTGTGATTACACAAATTTCATATACTATAACATCTCTAAACCTAACCAAAATAAAACATGAAAAACAATGGGACAAAGTATCCTCTAAAACCTCCAATAGTAAATAACCTCCAATAGTCTGTGATACAATTTAATAATAAAAAAAAGTCAAAACTTCATAGAGAACAGTTCTCAAAATTCAGGTGTAATCCTCATATAAGTAACACTTTTTCATCCATGGTGTTTATGTAAACACATTTCTGTGATTTCACTTGAGTACACTCTCCACAATTCTTGGTTTCAAACTCATGCTTTTGAATGTAACATAAAGTGTATTTACACTTTTGCAGCCAAAATGTGATAACACCTACTTTATATCTGTTACCTGTTCCCACTCACATTGCATAATGTAAAAAAAAAAACCATTTCTGCATACTTTTTTAAGTGCATTTGACTTACTTAAAAATCCTACCTAGCATCTCCCTATGCACAGTGTGAATTTATATCTGTAAAAAATAAGTCAAGGCAACTGGACTTGTTGTATTTTTCTTGAAGACGTTTCACTGGACATCCGACCAACCTTCTCAATTCAGAATGACTTGTAAAAAATGTATCTGGGAATAAATATGAATAAGTATGGTTGCTCCAATCCACATAATCTGTTAGTCACAACCAGGTGTTGATGCATTTGCATAATTGGAGTTAGGAAGTGTTAAAACCTCCTCTATTCAAGCTTGGCTTCTCCATTTTTACATAAATGGCCTCTTTCACACCTCTTTTACACCAGTCCTCCTCCCTATCTAGGATGCATACTTGACTGTCTTCAAAGGAGTGACCTTTTTCCTTTAGATGTAGGTATACTGCCGAATCCTGACCAGAGGGTTTTGCTCTTCTATGCTGTGCCATACGCTGGTGTAGCTGCTTTTTTGTTTCACCGACATACAATTCTGAGCATTCCTCACTGTACTGGACTGCATACACAATGTTGTTCATCTTGCGTTTTGGCGTTGGGTCTTTAGGGTGAACCAGTTGTTGACTGGGTTTAAAGCAGATAGGAATGTGATGTTTTTTAAAAACCCTTCTGAGTTTCTCAGACACCCCAGCTACATATGGGATGACCAAATTCTTCCGTTTGTCATGCTTTTCACCCTCACTGCTACTCTTGGCATTCTACCTCTCCTTTTTTTTCTGTTCTGACAAAAGCCCGGTCTGGATACCCGCAAGTTTTAAGGGCCCCCTTGGTGTTTGAATTCCTTCGTCTTGGCCTCTGTTCTGGTGGGAATTTTCTCTGCCTGGTGGTGTAGAGTCCTGATGACTCCCAGTTTGTGGTCTAAAGGGCGGTGGGAGTCAAATAGCAGGTACTGGTCTGTGTGTGTTGGTTTTCGGTAGACCTTTATTTCCAGCCTCCTTCCCTCTTCTACTGTTACTAAACAGTCCAAGAAAGCCAGTTTGTTGTTTTGCATATCTTCCCGTGTAAACTTGATGTTATGATCCACTGTTGATATGGTTAGTGAAAGCCTGTAACTCTTATTTGTGAATCTTAACCCAAGTGTCATCCACATATCTGAACCAATGACTAGGTGTAATTCCCTTGAAGGTGGTCAGGGCCTTGCTTTCTACTTCCTCTATGTACAGGTTCACCACAATAGGTTAAACTGGCGATCCCATGGCACAGCCATGTTTCTGCCTGTAGAACTTGTCCTTGTACTTGAAATAGGTGGTACTTAGGCAAAGGTCCAATAAGGCACACACTTGATCTGGGTTAAGTTCTGTTCTGCTGCCTAGGGTGTTGTCTAGTAGCAACCGTTTTCTCACTGTTCCAATTGCTTCTGTGGTGGGTATGCAGGTGAAGAGGGATGTGAAATCATAGGATACCATTGTTTCGTCTCTGCCCAATATTAAGTTCTTGATTTTGTTTTTGAAATCCTGAGATCCGTCTTCAAGAAAAATACAGCAAGTCCAGTTGTCTTGACTTATTTTTTACAGATATACAATGACCTGGATGAATGAGAACCTTCACAGACACTGTGTGAATTTATGTTTACTCTAACCCTGTCTGTAATGTGCTGGCAGATTTAATTATCAAACGTAAACTAGATTTGAACACTGTCTGTCCTAACAAATAAGCTCAGTCTGTGCCTCAGTTTGACCTTCTACTTTAATTTCCAAACTGCTCAGAGTAGCCTGGAATCTGCACAAAGGCCTTCACCAAAGAAATATCTAAAAGGTGGACAGGTACTTTAACTATGTATAAACAGCAAGATCAAATGTTCTGCAAAACAAATATGGGGTTGGTATCCTTCACTAGATGCAAAGGTTGTGCTTCGCTCTTTCAGGCTAAATAGATTGATATCCCATATGCCTAAAGCTTGCCATACAACTATAGATTTTCTGCAGATATTCTATGGTCAGATGGAAAATGTGCAACAGATTCCTCCATCTAAGCTAAACTGTGTGGATGGAGGAATCTCCCACTCCGCCAAGCTTCAGTATGTTGCTAGTCGGGCCCGTTGGCTCTCCAAATACCTGAACAATCTAATTGGATGCAGGCATTGTTCAGATGTTTTGAGAGCCAGCCGGGCCGACTAGTAAAATACGGAAGCTTGGCCCAGTGGGAGATTCCTCCATCCACACAGTTTAGCGTAAATGGAAGAATTGTTGCACATTTTCTATCTGACCATAGAAAGTCTGCAGATAATCTATAGATGTATGGCCAGCTTATGACTTAAAAAGGTTTACAGTCTAATCCAATCCAGACAATTTATTTCAAATGTATTCAATTACACATGTACTACCTCCATGCACTAAGACTCAAAAGCAAGACAGTGCAACCTCAATCTGAATGTGTCTGGGCTTTCTCAGAGCTCCTCGGCATGTGTGCTCACGTCACCAAGTTCCACACGATGCGTTATGGCATAAGGACTTTATCAGGGGAACCTTTAGGATATAGGATCCTATAGGATCTATAGCTCAGTGATACACAAATAAGATAAATTTTTGTTAATAGTTAAAGTGTTCAATGCATTTTTAAGATTTAACTCCTGAGTTTAGTGTCACTTTAAAGCAAGCCTGAGGTTACTTTACCCTTACAAATACCAACTGAAATTACAAATAAATAAAAGCAAGTTAAGTTCTCTCACACTTCCTAGTGCGTCATAAGCTGGCCATATACCAGTAGAATTTAATTTGAGAAAATGTGTTCTCATAACATGCGTTCAACTTTCTAATAGTTGATGAGGTCAAATCGATGATCCATTTTGACTGCAGTGATGAAAAAAGTTGAAGGAGCAGGATGGAAATTTATCTTGAATCAATTAAATTAAAGCAGTGAATGTGGTTTTCGTTTGGGTAACTCAATTTATTCCAAAATCGAATGTTAAGTCAAAATGAAAACCAAACGAAATTAATTTCGGACGACATTCGTGAAATCTCTGATGGCATTATTGAATGGTCCGGAATAATCTTTCATATGAACGTTCATTCGGAAATCTACCAGTGTATGGCCAGGTTTATTATTGATCAGTTCAGACAAACATCACATTTGGCAAGCATTGATATGTCATAAGAGAAGGAGTGGATGGCCAAAGCCCAACCTTCTGAGCGCTGGTTGGTATTTGCAATATAGATTATTTCTGGTTTCAGAGCTCTTTGTGCTATATTTTAAAAATAACTACAGATACACTTTTTATGTACATTTTTTTCAGACTGCTGATAATGTCTAACTTCGATTGCTCCGTATTAAAGTTCCTTACAATACTTATAGAACTCCATACAGTACTAGACACATTTAAGTGTGATTGGTTTCATACCTAATACTTAACCTGGCACAGCTTTGAATATATATTATAAAGAGATAACAACCAACCAGTCAGGCAACCCATTTTGCTGTAAATCACATGATTGTCGCATAACTTACAGGAGAACTATGGGGTTAGGGCAGGGGCGGACTGACAACACTTGGGGCCCCCGGCAATACAAGATTATGGGTTCAAGCCCCAACAGCATGAACATTCTTGTGTTGCAGAAATTATTTCTCCCATTATTTTCAAAATAGTGGGCCTATTCAATAAAAGGTGAATTGCAGGGGAATAGGTAGGATAATTTAAAAATCTAGACCAATATCGGCGATTTGGAAAGTGAGCTAAATGACAGAATGCACATAAGACCTTTAGACCAGGACCAATGCACGGCAGACTGGTCACTTGGAATGACACATACAGAACAACCACTCTGGGATTGGCCATCACACACATTCTGATCCCCATCAGACTGTGGTCCAGCGGGTAGGTGCAGCATGCCACCCCACAGGAGGCTAGGCCCCTGATGTGGAGAGTCTCTGGCAGATGTGGAGGGTCTAACCAGGGACAGATTTTCAGCTCACTACATGATATACAATGAAGGCTCCTCCCCTTACAGGGATTGCCACCCCTCTCTTTAGCAAAGACCCTTCCCCAGGTGTCCCATTCTCCTGGATACAGATCTGTCTTCAGTCCCTTCTCCCATACACAGACACCCACTCTAAGATCTGTTTTGTATTTTCCCTCCCTTCCCTCCAGGTGTCTTCCCCTCACCCTTCTCCTGGACACAATAACCCCTCTCTGGGCATTTGACCCTTTCCTGGGAACTGTACCCCGTCCCTGGGCATTTGAGCCTTCTTTTAGGCACAATATTCCCTCCCTAGGTATCTGACCATTCTCCAGGGCATAGCAGCCCCACACCCTAGGCATCTGACCCTTCCCCTGGGCTCGGGCTCGTCTTTAATACTGATTGGACCCTGGTTAAGCATTTTCTTGGGCCCTAAAAGGCAATAAAACTCACAGTAATGTGCAGTGTGTATGAGTATATCACAAAAACTGAGGCTAGGTTCAGATATGGGCGATCCCGGGACCTCGCGATTGTGCAAAATTGCTCACAGTGATTGCCCTGAGGCCCAATCAATGGGGTTACATCCGGGCGTCAATCACTAAAAAAAGATATATGTACCTTTTTTTGCAACACAGGACGCGCTGCTTTTTTAGCCGTGATCGTGTCCAATTGCACGGTCGGTATTTTGCGGTGGGAAACCTCACAATCTGCCTGGCGTGAAAATAATGGCACCGCCAGTGCGATCAGCTGCGGTGGGCTTTTCCGTGACCATGGGGATCGCCACACGGAATTGCCCACCACTACTGATCATGCTGATGGTGCTGTTATGCATGATTGCTGCACGGTCACGGATCGCCCGAGTGTGAACCTAGCCTGACAGTAATGTGCAGTGTGTATGAGAATATCACTAAGCTTCACAGCAACAAAACTCACAGTAATGTGCAGTGTGTGAGTGTATAGCAGAGCTCCACAGCAATACAATGCATATTAAGTTCCCGTTCACACCAATTGCGGTGCGTTCCAGAGCGGTAGCAGTGCAATCGGACATGTGGCATTGTTCCGGTCCACGGTGAACGCCAAAAAATAGAGCATACAATGATTGCACAGCAGGTGGGGGCGTGGCAAGAAACCACGAAAGGCCCCCCCAGCTCCCCACCACCCTGGGAAGGCACTATAAACAGGCACTGTGTGGTTAACAGGAAGGCTGCTGAGGTCCCCAGCAAGCGCGTGACCTCAGGCAGCTGCTGCAGTTTAAAAATTTAGTGTCTGTGTTCTGTCGAGAACGCCAACCCAGTACATTCTGCTTGACAGGTGTCATGCAGCACATTTTGCTTGACAGGTGACAGCTCACTTGTACAGCCTCTCCATCACCGCCGCACAGCCACCCGTACATGTCCTGCTTCTACTGCTGCGGGTGGCAGAGTGGCGGGGAAGGAACAGCACTATCTCAGGGGGGGTGCCCTCTTCTTCCTCTCTGAGCCCATCCCACGAGCCCCCCAATGGCCGCGGGCCCTCGGCCAGAGCCCGAGCGACCGAATGGTCAGTCCGCCCCTGGGTTAGGGGCTTTTCCCCATAGTTCTCCTTAGGGTAACGGGAGGACACAAACTAGCGTCCTCCCGTCACCCTAAGCTCAGTATATCGCGAGCTACAGCTACTGAGACGCCGCAGTATAACGTGAGCTCCAACAATTATGTCTGGATCCGCCCAGCTGCGTGAGTGACATCTGGCTCTGCCTATCTAGAGGCAGAGCCAGCTGTACCCCCCCCGTTCCGCCAGTCAGCGCTGGAGGCTCGGAGCGTGGGGAATCCAGCCCCTCCCCTGCAGAGAGCCGTGACAGGATCGAGAAGTGAGCGAACGCCGGTATGTGTTCGATCACTTCCCGATCTACTGAGCCAACCTATGACAGTCTCATTGTCACAGGTCGGCTAGAACTATGAGGTGAGTGAAAAGCACTCACCTCATAGTTCTCCTTTAACTGACCAAAGTAAAAATTGGATTAATTCCTTGCAGCATTGGTTCTGAAAGACTGGTGAGAAAATGCATGTAATGCAATGTATGTATCTATTCCATCTAAAAGTATATCAGTCAGTTGCTGTGTGTCAAAATATATTATATAGACTTTCTTCATGTTGTTCTGTGAACAGTATAATTGCTTAATACCTTTAGCCAGCTTTGTGATAACATGTATAGAACTGCTGATGGATCCAGTAGAATAAGGGCTGCAGTACTACCTGACTACATATTGGCTGACACAGGCACAAAATAATTTGGCAAATAATTTTGCAGCAAATTAATGTGTCCAAATCCATGTTTCATTGTATGCATGTGTATAGGAATATACAGGTGAAACTCGAAAAATTAGAATATCGTGCAAAGTTCATTTATTTCACTAATGCAACTTAAAAGGTGAAACTAATATATGAGATAGACCCATTACATGCAAAGCAAGATAGTTCAAGCCGTGATTTGTCATAATTGTGATGATTATGGCTTACAGCTCATGAAAACACAGATCCACAATCTCAGAAAATTTTTGGCAGTGTGGGCAGGTGCCAAGTCCTACTGGAAAATGAAGTCAGCATCCCCATAGAGCTCGCCTGTGGAAGAAAGCATGAAGTGCTCCAAAATCTCCTGGTAGACGGCTAAGTTGCATTAGTGAAATAAATGAACTTTTGCAAGATATTCTAATTTTTCGGGTTTTACCTGTATGTAACAAAGTAATATTATGTTAACAAGTTTAACGGGGTTAGTCACAAAGCTGCCGAAGGAACAACGTTCGGCTATTCACTATGGCTCATGTTCGGCTGAGCCAAAGTGCAGAAGGACGTCACGGCTGGCTCCGTCAAATTGTTATTGTTTAATAACAGTTCAGCATCCCCAGGTAATTTGGGGATGCTGATCTGTCATTACAACTGGCGGAGCTAGCTTTGAGATCACGGCTGGTTTCGCCCAGCTGTCATTTGGGGGCGAAAGGCCAGCCTTCGGCTGGCTGTTCGCCCCGCTTCGGCTGACACTTCAGCTCAGTCGAGCCGAGGCAAATGCCTTTGGCTCAGCTGAGCCGCTCAGCCACCTTCGGGTGCTGTAGGGCAATAGTGAATATAGGGCTCCCGCAACCAAAAGCTAGCCGAAGGATCAGCCGAAGCTTTGACTGAATCCTTCCGCAGCTTTGTGAATAGACCCCTAATTTTCTTTTCTAAAACTTTTCCTTCTTTTTTTTTGTGGCTACTATAAGTTTACTTAAACAAAAATTAGCTCTATCTTTCTATATATACAGGGGGGAATTGATCAAAACTGGGGAAACAGAATCTGGAGCAGTTGGCCATAGTAACCATGCAGCTTCTCTCTTCAGTTTGGGAAGACGCTGTCGTACGCTCACCCGAGTTGCACATCTGTGTGGGTGTCTGTGCTCGGATGCAGACAGGATCCATCCTGTCTGCATCTGAGTACGGACACCCGCACCCGCATGGATGTGCAGCTCCGGTGAGTGCACAGCAGCGTACGGCCGCGTCCTCCCATAGGGAAGAACAGGCTGCTGCGTACAATCACACGCAGAACCCGTACTTTTTGGGAATGGCCCGATACAGCCGTGCACGCTGCACTGATCTGTATGAGCTGACTCTAAGCTGTGTGAATGAGGCCTAAATCTCTTACACTCCATGTAATTGTGACAGAACTCAGGGCATGCAAGGTAGAGGCAAGCCTGTTTGTGAGTGTGAGCATTCATGTAAATTGGTTCGTATGTATATAAGACTGCAGATATATATTTACCATTTAACAATATTTTTAACATTACACATATATGTCGGCATTCTGGAATAGACAATCTATGTGGCTCTAGGTGCTGAAGAAGTTGAGCAGTTTTATATTATTAGTACTCTCATACACTGTTCAAAGATCACTAAGGACAGACGCATCCAGACTACCTTGGTCTAACCCCCAATCATTATTAAACCTACTCTAGGAAGTAAAGAAGAGAACTTTATACCACACTTTTTTTTACTTTAAACAGCAGTAATTTTCCATGTCTTTAATAAATATGGGCATTTGCAGAACAAAAGTAAAGTGATTCACCATTTTCTTGAAATGTTCAGAAACACAGCATGATTATAAAAGGCACCATATTAATTCTGGGAGAATTCGTACAAATTTCCATGAACATTCTCCCAGGCAAGCAATGCCCTTTAGAAGTTCAATGACTTTACTTATTATGGTAGAGGCTTCATCATACAGTGACCTCCATTCTTACTGAGTTCATGAACCAAAGAGGGTATACTCTCTTGCATGTTAGCCCTTGTGATAGTTCCTTGCGCACACTGCATCCTTCGTGAACACTTATGCTGTCAAGCACAGGTTATCTAAAAGAGAACAGATCACCTGTCAAAAGTAACAGTTTATCCACTATGGCCAAATGATGTTTTAAATATTTATGCTTGTTTGGCATATACGTTGATTGACAAGTATGTGAAAACCATAGAACACCTAAGATACCCCAACTGATAAATCAAAAAGTCTATTATTTATTATAGGGATTTTCTTCTGCTTCTCATTGCTTTCATCAGGCAAAACTTTCCTTAAGTGTTCATGTGTCCTTTTTTTCCTGAGACATCTTATGTGAGACATCTTGACAGAATGAGAATAGCATCCCCTTCTGAAACAAACCGCTGATGTAAGCCCTTGAAAAATCATATGCAATTTGTACTCCAAGTTATTGGTGTTATGGTTTCCTTATGACAATGATGACAAAATCATGATGACAATCATGATTTAGAAATAATGTACGTTAAGAAGAAAAGAAAACAATATTAACTAATCTTGGTGTTGAATAGCCAATGAGTGTCCAGAGATTGCAAGCGGCTGTGAACTGTACTATTTACCAACATAGTTGTGCGTTTCCTTGTGTACAATCTTTTTTTCACACATAAGGCCCCTCATGATAATTTGAATCCCCTTTTGCAGGGAACAGATCTTTAAAAATCCTTCAACTTTTTTGCTTTAAAGATATTAAAAGTTTCAGAATATAAAATGCAAGCAAGTTCATGACTGATATTAAAGGAAGACAGAACTTCCTGGAGTGAGGTGGACACAGTTTTTTTTTTTGCAAGTTGGAAAGACTGGGTCCCTTGGAAGCCTGAGATCCATTTGTCCTGAACCAGAGAAAAGGGCAGCTTCATCTTCATATTCTTATATGGAAAGTACTAGAAAGGAGAAACCAAGGTGAATATTAGTTAATATTCATATGAAAGCAACACCCAATGTCTCAGAGCTCCGGTGTCATACAGAAAGAATGACCTGGGCTTACTGAGCTAGCAAAATGACAAGACTTCATATAACTTCTCCCAATAGAAGGGAAGAGGAGACAAATGCAGAGGTCAACTACTACATGATAGTCCTCTACTTCAGCAATGTTATATCTGTTAAAGGTACTGCAAGAGGATGAATGCACAAGTTTACCATGTGTTTTTGTCAGTTGATACATTAATTTATAAAAGTACTTTTTTTTTTTTACTGTTCTGGTCCCTTTACTCTTTGCAGTCTATTGTATCATCAACCACATTCAAACGAAAAGAACATTTAAACATGACTGGTTTAGAAACTTGTTAGTGCTACCTTTTTTTCACATGGAGCTTTCTTCACAGGAAAGACAGCAAGGAGCCAGTAGTGGGTATATCTAGGAATTCCTTGAGGGTGCTCAGATGATTGGATAACCAAGCAGTACTGCCTGTCTGTCACAAAGGAACTCCTTTGATCACGAGCCTCAGTCAGATGCTATGGTGCTCTCTCTGTCACTGCACATTTCTATGCATTCATGTGATCATGTTTTTGGGAAATGTTTCTACATTCAACTCTGAACACATGGCTTCATGTAGAGTTGTAACATTGGAAGGAAGTGAAATTCAACATATAAGATGCAAAATAATCAATGAAAAATGATTTTTCTTGATTAAATGTTAAAGTAACACTAAACTCAGGAGTTAAACCTTCAAAATACATTCAAGTAACTGAACTATTAACAAAAATGTATCTTATTTGTGTATCACTCAGCTGTAGATCCTGAAATAATCTCTGAATTGGTGCTGACACTGTCCTTCCTTCTCTAGGGTGTGGCTACTTATGTTCCCCTGGTCCCCGTGTGTGTTGTAATGTAGTTACCGCTCCAAGCTCACTCCTGTGATGGACTACAATCTCACATATAGTTTACTAATGTCCATCATGGGAACGAGCCTGGAGCGGTCGCTACTTTACAACACACACAGGGACCACGCTGAACAAAAAGTAGCCGCCCTCCAGAAGGAAGGACAGTGTCGGCACCAATTCAGAGGTGATTTGAGGATCTACAGCTGAGTGATACACAAATAAGATACATTTTTGTGTAGTTAAGGTACTTGAATGCATTTTTCAGAATTAATTCCTGAGCGTAGTGTCTCTTTAACACACTCATATGGCAACTAAACTACATTTTAACAAAAATCATTTGAATTAAACAGTGTAATTCAGCAAATTTACCTTAAAAAATCTGGAGCTTTCGAAATCATATTCTCAAAGTCTGCAAATGCTAATTTGCCATCACCATCCATGTCAGCCTCCTCAATAACCTTCTCACATACCAATGTCACCTCCTCCTCTTCCAATTCTTCCCGTGTCAGCTTGTTGAGAGTTTTCTCCAGATCAGACTTACAAATAAAATTATCTGTATTGAAATCTGAGGCGGAACAAAAAAATACATATATAAGGGCCTTATGCTTACTAAGCAGTACTGCACAGCTGCCACAAGACATTGCATAAACGGAAATGTATCCTAGATAACCAATAGATTATTGAGACCTTTCTTTGAAGACACCCTTCCTACAGGCAAGTTGCAAGCAAAGCTTATATGGATCAGTGAGATCTGTGAATGTATAAGTATGTACACAATGACAGCCTTGACGCTGAACTCCAGCCTTACCTTCCACAGTTGTACAAGCTCCTCTCCTCTACTGAAATTGCTTACTCTGATATTACTGCATACTGTGAGCTCCTCACAAGCATAATCTAGCCCTTTCCTCCCCCAGCCTTACTGTCCCTGGCCCATCCCTTTTATTAGTTGGATTTCAGTTCAATCACGGAGGCTCAGTATCACATCCGTGGGCATTACCTAGGTCAGTCTACTGTTTTCAGGAAGCTATGTACATTCCCTCTCCACCAACCATGATCTGCCTGCTTAAAGATACACAGAGACCCAGAGATGACACCACTGAGCCTAAAATAAGATATTTAATTAAAATAGAAAGGTTTTATTTAAAAATGTTATTAGCAGCATGTAGATAAAGGGATGGGGGGGATATGGGAACTGAAGGAGAGCAAATGTTGGACAAAGCTTACAAGTGGTAGAGAAGGTGGCAAGGAGTGAAGGAGAGAAAGACAGGGAAGAAAGTGACAGAGCATTTTTTTCTTCTTCACTCATAGAAGGATGCCTTCTAATCCACCCCCCTGTGTACAGATATATGTTGAAAGGTGCACTATGAGATACTGCACATGCACATGTATTTGTTCCATAACCTTTACCATAGATCTTAAAGGCATAGATTGCTTTCAGCTCACGAGGAGCCATCTCACTCATCACAGAGAACATATCCACAAAATCATTGAAGCTGAGATTGCCCTCTCCATCTTCTGAGAATGCTTGCACAATTCTCTCCTTGAAAGGATTTTCCTGGAAAAAGAGAAAGAGGTCATTTTAGCTGTGTCATTGTGATGTATGACAAAACCATGGAGCCAATCCTCATCATCACATTTCAACCTAACACTTATTAATAACATATAGGCAGCAGTGCTAGCTAAGAGCACGTCACAAGAAAACTAAGCGTTAGGATGGGTAATGTATGTAGATCAGAAGACCAAGGTTTTAAAATATTCCTATATTCCTTACTTCCAATATTTTGCAGGCACAGTCTATAGATTACAAAACGAATGCCCTTGCTTAGTAGAATGTATGCCATAAGATCTCTTAGTCGGGTCAACCGGGGAATCTGAAATGCATTCACTGTAGGCTAGATCGCGCAATAGGTGCAAGTGACAATTAGGCATTCCTAATACCCGAACACCACAAAACCTTTGAGTTGAGCTAAATTACTGCACATGGAAAAATGTTTTATATGTATTTCCGTTTTATTGTTATTTGTTTGCTGAAATTTTTGTCATAGCTCTTTACTGCTTGGTGAAGGGGCAACAAAGTTATGAAGCTTTGCTATAAACTTATAAAGATGTTAGTACCTTTTCTATCTTTCTGTAAAGATTACTACACATAACCTCTTCACTAAAGCTTCCCGGAGCTATGGTCACATGTTTTTGGATTTGCATCATAAAAAGCATTATGTGGAACACTGGTATTTATGTTTCCAGCTCCTGTTTTCCAAGTGTCAGCAAAGTGATTCTTATATGCACAATTGACTGCATATCTATCATTGCGTGACATTTCTCTTGTCATCAGCAAATTGATTAGTCAAACAGGAAAAATGCCAGTCAATATACCATAACCTTAATTTTAACTACAACTACTACTGTTAATTTTCTCCTTGACTAACCACAGGATTTCCACATGGCCTTTATGATTATGAAAATATTCAGAGAGCTTAATGTTGCACAGTGCAGGCCTTAATAACACTAATTTAGGAGAAGAATTCACTGAAGTGTTACTTTCTTAAGACCAAGCATGATGAAGTAAGTCATAGTGGACTACAATGAGAGCAACAGAGGAGTGCTTGAGACTGGTGGCAGAGCACCTTATTGCTGGTTCCCTTCTGCTGCTGATCAATTGCACTCATCCACTGATCCTATCTACATAAAGAGGCCAAAGGCCAATGCATACATCTTCCAGATTTTCATTAGAAATGTTTTATTGTCACAGCTTACTATGACAACCAGAATGTTGTTGCAACAATTTCATGCCTCACTTGAAAAAAATCTGTCACCTAACTCTGAGTTACAGATAAGATAGTACTCCCCTAGAGATAAACAGAAGCTGATGGAAATTTTGGCCGAACCTTGACTCTAGGCTGATGGCTAATTCTGTCCTGCTGCACTGGTGGCTGGAGATATTGGTGATGGTGGAAGGACTCTGAACTCTGGCCTCTGGAGTGGGGTAGTTAGTTCTGAGTAAGTGGTACCCAGGCAACGTTGTGCACCAGGCAACGTTGAAGTATCATGAGGTACATATCCACCAGATGGAATATATATAATAAATAAATAAACATATATAACAATATATGGAAAATGTTAAATAAAAAGCATTTTTAAAAATCAGTCTAAAATCATAACTTGCATGGGGACAGGACTAAGAAGAGATCCTACTGCAATTAATCTGAATAAATCTTTCTTTTTTGTCATATGACTTTAGTAATCTGAGGTCTGACTAATATATTTGGGCTCCTGTATTTTGCACTTTTTATTTCACATATGCCTGCTTTTTAGAGTTATGGGAATCCAAGTATCTTAAAGCATTTTTGTTTCCTATAAAGATGCAATGTTTACTAAAATGGCATTTTATAAAATATATATATATAGTGATCAGTTTAGATACAGACAGTGCTTAGTGGAGTTCCTCTTTAAACGGTGATGCATTCTACAAAATCTGACATTAACAGATGCAGTAAATGTGAAATATAATATGTAGCTATTGTGATGCAAAGTTATCATGAAATATGTCTGAAATTCTACCTTTCCCTTTAAGTTTGAAATGTATGTCTATATGACATTAGCTGAAATATCAATCTTAAACTGAATCCCATTAATAAAGTTAATGGCTGCTTACATATCAATGGCATATGAATTCTATATTTAAAGTATTATTTTTTTTACTTCATTAATGGTAGCTAATATGCTCTTTTGATGCATCGCTTACCATAAGCTCAGGCATACTAATGATAAGCTGTATGGGCAGTTTGACATCTGGATCATCTGTATAATCCATAGGCACAATATTAGGAGCCAGATCATAAAACCTCGCGTGTAACCTGTAAAAAACACAAACATCCAATGTAAAACATAGATTTAGTTTAGCATAAAAAAATAAACAAATACTAAATATTCATTTGCTTGCTGATAAATTCTAAAAAATTCATGGTAATTGCAAATATAGTTCTAGAAATGATATATTATTATTCATTACTGTCAGTAGGCTATAAGTGATAGAGAAAGATACCACAATTCATACTTTTCTATCTGTCACCTTAACAGTGCTATATATCGTACACAAGAGAACCCATGTCTAATGTCTACTTAACTAGCCACCCATCCGGAAGAATTCAATACCAACAAACTGCTGACTGTTAGTCTCTTTGTCATCTACTGCCAGTTTCTGTAACATGTCCTTGAAAAGATACTTTCATTTGTCAGAATGGAATGATCAATAGTCACTAATGTCCCCACATGTTTTGGAGATCTATACATCATTCTATACATGGACAATATATTTTTGCTCAAAATCATCCAAAATGTTTCACTGAAAAAGAGAACCTTTCAACAAAAACTAAAATTCTCAGAGACACTAATAAATATTTCCCTCTCTTGGGCAAACTTCAGTGGATAGTTTTTTATTTTATTATTATTATACAGGATTTATATAGCACCAACAGTTCGCGCAGCGCTTTATAAGGAAGACATTACAATCACAATACAATTCAAGACAAGATGGTAAGGAGTGCCCTTCCCCTGAAGGCTTACAATCTAAAAGGGAGGGGGAAGTGATACATGAGGAGGGATCATGTTTTTATAGTGTCCCTCTGTAAAGTGAAACTGTAGTCCTGCTTGAGAGCACACACCATGAGATGCTTCTCCTTACCCAATTGGCTAGATAGCTGCCCTCAATGGCCACTGATGTAGCCTAACTGGTTTTGTATTATGGAAAAGCTTAGTGATGAATCAGCAAATAAAGTTAAAAATAAAGCAGAAAGGGGCACAGAAGAAACTTACAAAACAAGGACCTTGGCCTTGAGTGACTGTGTGTTCTTTTGGTTTTAGTCCAAGACAAATAAGACTAAACAGATGCCAGCTACAATTATCAAACATTTTTTGTACTGCTGCTGTAGACTAAAGTATAAACTAGGGATGCACCAATACCGATACTAGTATCGGTATCGAAGCTAATACCGAGTATTTGGGCGAGTACTCTTACTCGCCCAAATGCTCCCGATGCCTATCCCGATACAGGAACTTCCGGTATCAGGAAGCCGGTTGGCGAGTCATTACACGTATCTATATCTAGAGGTACATTTGGTACCTGATATGACCTGATACTTTATGTCATCCTGGTAGAAATTCTGTTTTAAAAGAAAATAATTATTTGCTTTTAAAATGTATTCACTTACCGAAGGATTTCTTTCCTCGTGAAGAAAGTACAATCCTAAAAGAAAAGAGAAAACACTGTATTAATACCTATGCAGTACATTAAACAAACCTCTTAGCACTTGGGACTTTTCAGGTGCTACATCAATGATACACATACATCATATCTTGCTTCAACATACCTCCTTTTGATTTGGCACATTGTTAAAAACAATATTAAAAGAACATCAATTAGGACATAATAAGTGCACATTATCACTTCCTTCAGAGTTTATCCACACACTGCTGTTTGATATTACCCCACCAATCAGCTGATCTATAAACAGTCCACTATGCCATCGTTCCACCAATAGTATGCTTCTCTCAATGCTGAATTTTCTGATTGGGCAGAAGTAGTATTCTACGTGTTTCACAGTGTTAACTACTGCTTCTTCATGAAATGTGGAGGATATTCATGTGCATGTGTGACCCAGAACCTCACCAGGAAGTGTCCCAATATAAGCCCCAGCCCATAAAAGCAGATAGGATATATTCAGGAGATTCTCTTTATCCACAGAATCCCCCTTTCTAAATGGCTTGTCATCCTTGGTATTGAATATAATATATGAAGCTGAATGTTAGGCTACCAGGTCTAATAACAAGACAAGATGCTGGGAAAAGACCAGAAAAATGGGCAGGCACTGTCTACTGGAGGTCTGTTGTAATGTGGTCAGAGAGGGAGGGTGCTCGTCCAAAGAAAAGCACAGGATGCATTTCCTCATGTCTGCTGCCTCTCAATTTCCCCACACAGAGTGCCTGCTGATTAGAGACCTGAATTTGAATTCTGTAAGTGAAATATTTGTGGCTAAACAGAAACTAAAATAAATTTTTAGCTTATTACAGTATTCTATAATAAGTTGTAATTTGCATGGCTCTTGAGGACGTCTGTTAAAGATGAAAGGTATTGGACGGGTGATGTAGCCCAGGATGAGCGTAAGCAATCAATCCTTAGAGCTGGGTGAGCACTAGTGCATTGTAAGTGTTTCTATTTTTGTTTTTTTCAACTTTTTAATAAAGATGTTTTTGTGTTCTGATGGTCTCCCTTTTCTGTTTGTTTAACAATCCAATAAAGTCTGTCCTGAGGTTCCTGGAGAGGCAAGGAAGCCTGTACTAAGCAGGGCTGTATCTGCAACTATTAAGAAAAAAACTATTTAAACTACTTATTAGTTTGAGCGTTCATTTTGGATCGGTAAGTCTGTGTCTATTGTGGAAGTGTGCTGGGGTGGAGAAGTGGACACCTTTTTCTCTGGGAGCAGGGATGTAACTGGTCACCTTTTGCTCCTTGTACTCTGAAGCTGTGGAAGCAATGTGGCTGGATCTTATTTTTGTGCTTGTTGTATGCATCTTATAATATTTTTATATTAGCATAACTGTTTCACATGTATTGGAATTTATGGTTTATCGGCAACTCTTCACGATTAGGTGTATTTTTTTTTTATACCACTCTATTTACTAAATATATTTCTCATATATGTCTTGGGTAATCATACAGCAGCTAGAGTTTTTATTTATTTAGTATTATAGTATTAGTACAGGCTAATATAGACTTTTATTTTATTCAAAATGTGTTTTTTTTTGTTGTGCATTCCAAAAATACTGTATATTGTCCATGCTATGGACATTCAAATATTTACATATTGTTATCTAGCAGTAAATGAACACTACAAATAGCACTGAGCTCTGTAGCTGTAGGCACTATAGAGCAATCCATCCACGTTCACCAGAGAAGCACTGGAGTTGTCCAAGAGGCATCTCTCCTCACCCTGCTTTTCTCTGTCACAGTCCAGCTCTGTGCTTACATTAGAGATTAGAAGGCAGACAATGACAGCTGTGGTTCTGCTGTAAAATTTGAGGATCAATTGCTCCACAGTGAATGCAGCTACAGTGGTCAGTGTAGACTTGTTTTAAAGCCCATTTATTACTTAAGAGTGTGTAAATATTTAAATGTCCATATCTTGGTCATAGTCACACTTTAACCCTTTTGCTGCCAAGCCCTGCTTAGCACTTTTGACCTCAGCTGGCCAGATAATTTTTGCAATTTTTCTCCTTTTTATTTTCAACTGCAGCTTTCAGAGTTTGCAAAACACCCCCGAAACCATACATTTTCTGGAAGCACAGGACCGGTAGAATAAAAAGAAGGTGCTACTAATTTTGTAGGTCCTAATTTAGTTGCACAAATGTTTATTAAATCGATATTTTCAACAAAATACACTAAAATCATTATCAGCGCACATAGAAAAACATAATTTACAAGATTCCTACTACATCTTAACAGGTATAAAAACTGTACTGAGTTAATAAATAACAAATATTTGTAAATTGTAAATGGCACCTTTTTGCGAAATGGTAAAAAAATTAGGGAACACAAAATTGTATATAAGCAATTTATGTTAAAAATATGAAGGTTGACCTCAAACTTATGTGCTGTGGTAACGTCTGATCTGCAGTGTCGTTTGTGCGCTGTGCTGGTGTGTGTTGGGATGAAATGTTGCAGGCATACATTTAATCGCAATGCAGTGTAGTAAAACACATGGCAGTGCTTTGCCATGCACTGCTACGCAGTTGAATTAACGTTATTTTAAACAGTAAAAAAAGTCAAGCAATACGATATGTTTTAACAATGCACCACACCGTATTTACACAGTGGACACCACATTATGGTGTGCATGCATGGTATGTGTGTGTGTGGGGGACTTTATTCTTTTTTAACTTTTTAATAATGTTTTTAGTTATTTTTAATTTACCTATTTGTATTTATTTATTTTTTTACATTACTGTCAGGGGCTTTGGGGAAATGTTGGAGGTCTATACAGGCCCCTGATATTTCCCTTTTGAGATAGAAAAAGAGATTGGGGACACAGAGTCCTCAGGCTCTTTTTTTTTTTACAGCCCCAGCACTCAATGAACAGAAAGCACTTAGTACAGAGGCTTCCTGTTCATTAACAAACTGAGGAGACATAGTATGATTACTATCTCCCCAGTTATGAATGGACAGGAAACCTCTGTGCTGAGCAGCTTCTGTCCATGAATAAATTGAGGAGATAGTAAGTTTTTACTATGTCCCCAGGCATGAATGAACAGGAAGTGATATAGAGCACTACCTGTTCATTACTTACCTGTTCATTACGTACCTGTTCATTACTTACCTGTTCATTATTTACAAACACCGGAGTGATCAGTAGTGATCACTCTGCAGTTTGCTCAGTACAGCAGGGAAGGATAAGCAAATATGTGGTTTTGAATGAATAGCTGCCATCTGCGTCTTGTCAGCCTTGGATGACAGCTATTTATTTACAAAGAACTATCAGGGGAAGCCTTCCACAATAAGCTTATAGTCGCTGAAGCAACCATGAGCTTATAGGAGAAGGCTAAATGCCAATGACGTAAGGCATACTCACCTGGCCAGCTGGAAAGGATTTAGTCATAATCTGACCGGCCAGGTGGGAAACTTTAACTTTGTATTCCATTGTTTCCTTTAGATAAAAGCCTGGTGGCACATACACAGCCAAAGTTTATTTATCTACCTTGCACTGATGGAAACCCTGTCCTTACCTGGCCACAATGACACCATGCCACAAAGCCTCCAAGTATTGTGTGTAGAGGAAGGCCGTATATGCTTAGGTAGAGAATATCAGCGCTTGCTTAATATTTACATAATCTCAATATAAATATGTCGTTTTATTTTCATTTTTCTTTAGTTATTTGTTGTCCATTGTCTGCGAATACTATAAATATACTGCTTTATTATTCTTAAACTTGCTGTTATCTAAAGACTACAGCAAATATTGTTAAGTAAGCACACTCAATCCAAATGTGTTTGAGCACTGGTTGGTATGTTGGAAAAATCTTGCAAGGGTCTTATATGAGTAACAGGAATTACAGCACTTAGAAGTGCATTTGGGGACATGCACTGTGATTTATCTGAGTCAGAACAGGAAGGACTTTGTGAATGATTAAAATATAGATTTATAGCTAATTTCCTTCCAAAATTTCATGATCCCTTCCAAAATCTGAAAAATGAGATGCAGCGAGAATTTCCAGTGACCTTAAAGGCAGCAGAGCGTTCATCACAGTACCCAGAAAGCATTACTCGAATTTTTAGGACAAACTGATAATCCTGTAAACTAAACTTCGAAAAAAGATTGTATTTATTTTGTAAACATAAGAAAGAAAAATATGCAATTCATAAATCAGTGTTTCTCAACCTTCTTTTAGCCATGCTACCTTTTAAAAGTAAATATTGCCCCCCCCTTCACATAAGAAGCTCCCTTGATATCAGATAAGAGTCCCTCCCTTTCACATCAGAAGCCACATTTACATCAGAGCCCCCCATCACATCAGAGCACTCCTTTTTCACAACTTAAGCCCCCTTATATCACGAGCCACTTTAACATCAGAGCCTCCACTTTAGCAAAAATTTGAAGGCACCCCTGACAAAGCCAGAAGAAACCCCAAGATGCCATGACACCCTGGTTGAGAAAGACTATTATAAACTGTAATGTAAATTGTTGTTTTTTTAAATAACATCAAAACAGTAAACTCCGCACTATCCAGCATTCAAACAACCGTTACTCTCAAGCAACTGGCAAAAAAAAATCGAGGACAGAATATGTCCTTGATTTTTTTGTGGTTGTTAAATAGTCATAGGGACACTAGAAAAGTTTGTTAGCAACTACATTTATTTCGTTGCTAAGAAAATTCTCTGTTTAAATCTTGCTGCTGGCCGGCGGCTAGATTGCGTGGTCGGCAGCAGAATGTATACAATGGGGAACAATAGCCAGCCTGCTATTGGCTGTTTATTAGCAGGATGGCTATTGCACCTGCCCACTGCTCAGTGGGCGGGTGCAATAGCCAGCCTGCTAATATTAGCTATTGCAATTTGAAATAGCCAATAGCAGGCTGGCTAAGAGTTTGCTGTATTACTTTCACTATTGTATTACTTTCACATGTATTACCCGTTCACACCTAGGCAATACATGAATGCGTGGCAAATTCATAGAAAAAAGTGTGTATTGACACGCATTCGTGAATTGCGTCAACAATGTGCAACACGCTCGCCGTGCCCAAAAACACACTTGATAATCACACCGCTATTTCACAGCACAGCAGGGGAACACAGAACCAGGTGCTCACTGGTCAGAGCCTGTTCACTTTCCAACACTGCCACTTAATATAAACTAAACCGGCTGTACACCAAAAATCGCTGAAGGTCTTTATTGAAAGTTACACAGCATCACAATGTCCCGCCTCAGGTCCGCCCTCACTGATGTGTTCCACCAATCATGGGCGTAGTCGTACAGTTACTAGTTATTGGCACCCCAAACATAGCCGGGAAAATGCAAGTTTTTCTGGGAAAATGCGCACAAACACCCACTAAAAACTCAGGAAACACGTAGCAAAATTTGCTATATGAGCTACATCCCTGCATTTGTTGCTCATGCAGGCACCCACTGAAATCAATGGGGACATGCAGCAAACATGGGGGGGGAAAACACCCTTGAATGCACACCACCGCGACACGCATTCATGCAACGGGATGATGTGAACGGGGCCTTGGGGAAAAACTCTGGTCTAATAGACAAAGAGGGTAATGTTTCATCCATATGATGTTCCATACAATGTATTAAAGTAACTGTAGCGCCTGAGTCTACATAATACCCATGACAATGCTCACACTTTTCCTAATAATCCTATTAGATACACCTTGAAATATTGTTCAAAAATACCTTTTTTTAAGATGGTTTTACACAGGCTGAATATTAGTGTATGAGGAAATATTACACAGCAATTGTTGTTTTGGGTTTGCAAGCACTTTAACGCTTTTACTTGTACCAGGAGAAAAGCTAATATGCAGTCCAGGATGAAACACTTTGCAAAATGATGGGCTTCATAGAGCAGTGGTTTGGCAATACCACAGTTAAAAAAAGAAACACTAGCCATAAAGCACAGCTGACTCGGATGTGGGCATAGCCCCATTTAAAGGAAGTCATGTGACCGGCCTCTCCTCACAGTGCAGCGTTAAGCAGGAAGAACTCTGACGTGTATTTTATGAATGATTTGCATTTGGAAACTTACCCCATTCTACAGCAGCTGCATGTCCTGGGCAGTGGGCACCACAAATAGAGGATGTATTTTTGTGTAAATTAAAATATTATTATTATACAGGATTTATATACCGCCAACAGTTTTTTACAAAATATGCCTGTATTTGGTCTGCAATACACCCGTGTGAATGAGCCCTTACACATAATCCACCCATCACTCAATAAATACCTCTCCCATCAACCTACAGGTTAACAGGAATCAGCTACAGTCCATGGGGCTACAGGGTTCACGTGCAAAGTTGGAGAGGAAGGTTTCTATGGATGGCAGGCAACAGCTTCTGCGTCAGGAGGTGAGTATGTTTTATTCCAGAAAGATAAAGAGAACCCGGGAGTAAGGACATTTATTTTTTATTTTATTATAAACTTATCATTTAAACTGACAGCCCAGGCCTGCAGATTACACTGGAAGAACAGTTCTCCCAGTGTAATCAGATGACCTCCTGTAATCAGATGACCTCCACTCTCAGTGTGACAACTCATCCCACTTCTTCCCTTAAGTAGCCATTTTGCTGATTTATTTTTTGCAAGGCCCCTTTCACAAAGGCACTGTCCATTATGATCAGCCGGGGGTCCGTGCACAGATTCCCTGCTGATCGGAGCAGTACAGGACAGATGTCATTTTTCTGATATCTATGTCCATTAATTTTTTTCCTCCATTTTGCAATGGAGGAAAAAACTGAACTAAACAGACCCATAATAGGAAAAAAGAAAATAGCACGGCGCTTCACAAACTCAAAAAATATATTCCTAAAATGTGAGAAAAATGTTATAAATTGTGAAATTATGACAAAGTGATGAAACAATTTTGTGTTATCCACAAGCACAGCTGCTTTTAGAGTGTTATTTGATTCCCAGCGCAGTTTTTTTCTATCTAAACAGACCCATGTTAGGTGTTTGGGGAGTCGGATGTAAGCAGACATGTGTTCATTTACATCTGATTACCTCCGATCTATCACGATCAGGTTTGCCAAAACGGAATTCTGTTCTGTTTTTTTCTTTTCCTAGAGTCAGGGAGTAATCGGATGTAAACGTATATCTAATTACATCTGGCTGCCCACAGAGTAACCCTGAGCTTCAGATCACATCTGCCTAAAAAGCTGACGGGTGGACCTGAACAGCCTGTGTGAAAGGGGCCCAAACCTTTAGTCATCACCTAAGCATAGCAGGAACATGTATCGCATTTGCATGCGTTTGTTTCCCGTGTTTGCTGCAGGTCGCCAATTAATATCAATGGGTTGCTGCATGTGTTAAAAACGTTGGAAATTTTTCTACAGACGTCCCACATTTTTCTCCAAGTGTCTGTGCATGTTTGCCTGGCCGCATTCGGGGTGCTAATAACTAGTAATGGCAGCGCAAGCGCACTGCACATTTTTGACGCGTTCCTGGGACGCACAGCAAAGCGTGCCTTTTTCTCCTGGGTTTGGTATGCCTAGCTGTGAACAGCAACAGAAATATAATTGTACGGCCTGTATATAAAGAGACAGTAACCCTAAGGGCCAGAAGAAAATGGCCACATTCACACCTCTATTTTTTTAAATCATGTTTGTGGTGCAAATTGCAACAATGCCACTTTATGCTGTTATAGCATATAAAAAATAATGTCACCTTAATCCTACAGGATTATATATTTGAAATTCCGCAAAATATACAAACCTGTTACTGTATTATATTTATTTATTACACATTCTATATGTGACACTACTATAGAATCCCACTGCATACAGATTCAGAATAAAGCCTGCATTTAGCGTGAATGTATACCAAAACACAACACATACTGGTAAGGTAACAACAGCTACATATACTGTATACTGTTCATTTAGATTTCGTCCTTCTTGTCTGCCCAGTTCAGCATGTTTCATCTGAGTAATTTATGAGACAGATATTGCTGGTGTTGTGTGTGTGATGTTACATAATGTATTTGTCTGGCAGCCATGGGGTAACTGAGTGGTGGGGGATGGGGTGAGAGGTATGTTAGAATGTTCTGGAGGATATGTTATCGATGTCTAGAGTTCCAGGTTTGTTCTCTAGCATCTCTGAAATTAATTATTTAGACCTGTGCTAAGGATAAGATGGCACACAGTAAATATATGACTATCCAAACACACAGCATCCTCCTATTTGTAATCAAGCATTCTTTCTCCTCTCTGACAAATGAACTGTGTATACACATTAAGAAGACATACGTATTGTAGAATACCAGGTATAGCTTACAGGGTCACCTGCACTACCTGCCATAATTCTACACATCCAAAGCCACACTTTTTTAAAATGTGTGCTAATTTCTTTCGGTAAAAAATACATATTGACAGTGAAATGTTAACAATTATACAAAGCATTTAATTTGTTTTATGATGGCCCCACCAGCAGTGATATTAAGTCAAAAGGTTTATAAGCTATTTCAAAAGCATCACTTACAATGGATGCTGCTCCTTGATGTTTAAAAGTTTTATAGGGTTATTCACAAAGCTGCCGAAGGCAGCCGAGTAAATAACCGAGCCGTAGTAAAGTTAGCAGAAAAAGGTTCCGCTACTCACTACGGCTCAGTACGTATGATATCAGCCTTACATCGGCTGCCTTGGGCTGCACTTTGGTTAGCCGAACATGCTCTGCATGTTCGGCTGAACCGAAGTGAAAAGGACTTCGACTCAGCTGATCCAACATCTGGATAGGCTGAGCCAAAGCTCCGGCAGCTCACTCGCTGCCGTTTCCCCCTATTCATATCCATATGGGCTGAACGGCGGTGAGTAAATAGCCGAATGCCGCAGAGCGGCATTCAGCTCGACTATTTTGCTCGGGACCCCCAACAGTCGACTTTACAATTGTAAACAGAGTCCCGGCGCCTTTAGCCGCCAGGAGTCTGTTTAAACGGGCCCGGTGCCAGTGACGTACTATGGACATCACTAATCAGTAAGGGGTTAAACTTCCTTTCATCACCTCACCAAATCTTCAGTTGCTGGGAGCAAAGATCAATTTCAAGTAGTTCCAAGTATGTGGAGCATGTGACTGTCTTACTGCCCATCCACATGACAGCCCTGGTTGTTGTTGGTTGGCTGCTCGGGAACCTAGCGCAAGCTCTTTAGCCCAGTATAAGGCTCCATTTACACAGGAGCAGTTGTCCGCTCGTATTCGGCTGTACGCATACGCACGGACCCGCTCTAAACGTAAAAAACAATGCACTGTAATGTGCACTGTTCAGACGTTTGTGGCAGCCACGCAGTACAAAACCGCGCTTCCCGCAAAATAGTACAAGTGTGATTTTATGGGGGATTCTGCACGTTCGCGGCTAAAGTAGAAGCCGCAAACGAGCGGAATCCGTGCAGTTGTAAAGATTTTAGCGTTTGCGTGCCAAGTGGAAGAAAACCGCGTGGGAAAGCGCCATATGTGAATGGAGCCTTAGGGCCGGTGCACACCTAGCGGCACTCCACAGTGCGGCGATCGTGCACGATTCCACGCGGATTGCCACGCGGTCAGGAGTCGCCCCGGTGTGCACCGATCGCGCTGTGGGTGCCGTAATTTTAAAATGGCACCCCAGTCGCACCGGATGGATCGCGCCATTTCCCGCCGCGATTCCGACCGTACTAAAAAAGTCGTGCCAAAACAGCCCGTGCATTTTTTTGCCCTAGTTAAAACCTTTTCTAAACCCAAAATCAAAAATATTATATTTTGCAGCTTACCAGTCCTTGGATGAGGTCACTACACTAGTTTTCAATGAAGGAGCAGCAATAGCAATAGCAAGTATGCAGGACATTTTATGTTTACCAGCAGCTCGCGGTATACTGAGCTTAGGCTGACGGGAGGACGCTAGTTTGTGTCCTCCCGTTACCCTAAGGAGAACTATGGGGAAAAGCCTTTACCCCATAGTTCTCCTTTAAAGAGAAAACCTCAAAAGTTGGTCGCCAACTGTAATTTCTAAGGAGCGTTGGCTACCAGCCCTGCTGTAGTTATTAGATGCTGAGAGATGATAGCAAAGAATGTGACCATGCACATAAACATGCACAAATACTGTATATCCCGCAAAGTCACATTTTATTGTAAACTGCTAAAACCCCGATCGAGGATTTCTAAAAAATCTGAACTGATAGAAAGGACAAAATTTTGTGATATTATCAAGATATTTCATCAGAGCCGTAGCTAGCTCCTTTTGCGCCCGAGGCAAGAACAGAAAATTGTGCCCCCCCCAACAGACATGTGATGTCACCCGACGCTGTACACGCGCGGCATCATGTGACGTCATGCGCCCCGCCTCCAGGATGGTGGTGCGCATTTGCAGAATGTGCTGGTGGCCAAATCCAAAATAGCATAAAAATGTGTTTCTTTTGACGAAACTATTAAAAACATTTTTAGTTTCTGTTCATTTTGTTCAAAACTAATTTTTTATCTTTGCACATCTTTCTAATGATACAGTATGCGTTTTTTTAATCATTATTAAATTTATTTTTTTACTGTTGGGGGGGCTTTGGGAAAATGATTACAAGTCTAAACAGACCCCTGATATTTCCCTTTTGAAACAGAAAAATAAATTGAGGACACAACAGAGTCATCAACCTCTTTTTCTGCAGCCTTTGTTCTAAATGAATGGAGGGCACTCAGTACAGAGGCTTCCCATTCATTCACAAACTAGTGATAGTAAAATATTTAGTATCATCCAGTTTTCAATGGGTAGAAGCCTCTATAGTGAGTGCTTGTAAAGCACTTCCTGTTCATTCATAACTGGGGACTCATAGTACTATGTGTCCCCAGTTATTTATAAACACTGGAGTGGTCAGCTAATCAGTCCAATGTTTGCTCTGCACAAAGAGGATCGGTAAATATCACTGATATTTACCGATCCAATGCTCTGCCATAAACCTTGGCTGCGCCCCCTCTCAGCTTCTCAGCTGCGCCCGAGGCGGGTGCCTCACTCGCCCCATGGCAGCTACCGCCCTGTATTTCATGTAGTGGACCAACAGTGTTCATGGGTATCATTATTGCTTGGCATTCATGTAACTTTACTAACATTAAGATGCAAAGTGTATATGTAGCAATGTATATGTTTATAACTAAATAAATGTTTTTGGTTTTTTTAAAAGATACAGATAAAAAATATGCGGCTTTGAAAGAATGAGTTACAAAGTATTTATCTAGACAAAACCCTGAAATGAATCACAATTTGGGAGGTTGGTATAGGGTACATGCTTTGTGATTTCTCAGTAAAATATAAAAATACATATGTGGGTTTTGGTTTGGATATTTATATCACATTTACAAAAAAAGAGAACTAAAGGCAAACCTTTTTTGGTTTTAGTTCTCTTTTAGGTCACAGGAGTATGTTTATTAATGTACTCCTGTGACCCAAAGTCAGCATCTAGTGAGCTACTGCCTGCTATATACTGACAGTGCAGAGCCACGCTGCAGCCCGGAAAGATCTCAACAATATTGTCAGGATCCACCCCACTACCTGATTGACAGCTGGCTTTACCTCTCTAGAACCAGAAGAAGCTGTGCCAGTCAGCACTGGAGGGATAGAGAGGGGAGGGAAGAATCCCTGTGGGGAGCGATGACCGACTGTCACCGCTCTCTGCAGGTAGAAGCCTTGAGCCGAGCGATCAGCCGTTTTATGATCGCTCAGCTCTTGATCTATAGAGCCGGGATGTGACAGGTGCAGTGTCACACGCCGGCTCTAAGTATTGGGAAGAGTACATTTTACTCACCCAATACTTCTCCCTATTAATCACTTAGAACATATTTTTTTTAATCTAAAAGAGCAGTTCTTTATTATATTTAACTAGGCTGGGGTTTTTTTGTTGTTTTCTTTTAAAATAGGAGAATATAACAGATCAACGTAAAGGTGTTAGGGAAGGACAGAAGAGAGGTAGGAACATTTGGAATATTTTCCAGTGAGAATGTAAAGCTGGCCATATACTATCAGAATTTAGAAATTCTTACAGTGTGCGGCTCTGCTGGTTCAACAAAAGTTAATAACTGAAAGAACCTGGCTGGAAATTTTTGGCCCAACAGTGCCTGCAGCTGATTTGTGCTGGCTGTCAGAATACAATAGCCACAGCATGAAATTTATTGGTCCGTGCTGTTTAGCGTGGATGAAGAAATGTGTAAGATTATTTTAATTTCGCTCGCAGGCTTAACTATGAGAATCTAATGTGCTTGTCCAGCTTAAGAATGAGCAAGACAAAGAGGCAAAAAAAGGAGTTTAAAAAATGGGGGTTTCCTTCAGGTCTCTGCCCTGCCCGTGTTGCTTACCCAACCCCAATAGCACTACTTTAAAGCCAATCTGAGTTAGAAAATTGTTTTGTGGCTATACCATCTACAGCAGGGGTGCCCACAATTTTTTGTATCTAGTTCTACTGTTCAAATGAGCAGCCCAATGAGATCTACCAACGATCTACCTCCCTCCTGCGTTCTGAAGTCAATGGCACGCCAGCCATGTCCCCACGCATGCAGTGCGTTCGCCTGCACCAAAACGCAGCACAAAACCACAATTCCTGCGTTCGGGTCCAGTGTGATCGGAAAAAATGCTGCATGCGCTATTGTTTCCGATCGCACTGGACTGGAATGCAGGCATTGTGGTTTCCGCGTTCTGGTGACTTGAATTCACCGCCACGGCCCCTCCCAGCCCAGAATGCAGGGTGAGTTTACCATGAGACACAGTGCGTTCCGGCAGCTAACGGCGCTGGAACGCACTGTACTGTAACTCGTGTGAACAAACCATAAACACCGCCCTAAAACATTGCATTCTGTGATTCAGGCATTATCTGAGTACAGGTGCGGGAGGGGGTGTGGCAGTGCATTGAAATTAATGTCACCATAGCCATGCCCCCCACCAGTATTGCAATCGCCCTCACCTAAACACGTGGCACATTAGTGCCTGCGTTCCGGTTCAGTGCAATCTGCAAAATTAGTACAGCATTTTTGCAGATTGCACTGGACCGGAAAACACAGGCACTAATGTGCCACATGTTCGGGTGATCGCCCCTGAGAGCAGGCAACCTACCGGAGTGCAATACAGTGCGTTCCAGAGCCTGACCACTCTGGAACGCACTGTTTGAGGTGTGAACCAGCCCTAAGGGCGGGGAGAAGTCAGTCAAATGTGCTACACACTGAAGAGAGGGAGGAGCAGCCGATGCCACTACGTGCGGGAGGCAGTTATTATTGGACGCTGACGAAGACGAAGGGGCGGGCCAAGTGTGCGGGCCAAGTGTCTCGGTGTCTGTGCGGGTAGCGGCGCCCACCTACGCTACGTGTGTTAGGAAAGATTATTGGCTGCTTCAGGCAGGAGGGGAGAGCCGAATGTGTCGGATGCTTTAGCGTCCGACACATTCGGGTACACGGAGCGTGGGACAGGGAGTCGACGCGCGATCTACCAGCGATAGCTTTGTGATCGACTGGTAGATCGCGATCGACCTTATGGGCACCCCTGATCTACAGCAACCTAACTCACCTACTCATCTAGAGTCTTGCTTGGAAAGCATTCGAGCATACCTTCCTCTACTCCATATTACCTTTGTTAGACCAAATGCAGTCCCTCTTGGAGACCCGTATATGCACCAAAAGTGGCAAGGCCCCAGGCCTGGACGGCTTTACTCTTAATTACTACAGAAAATTCCTTTCCATTCTCTGCCTCACTTTTTACATGTGATGAGCCTCTTACAAGAGGACTTTACCCTACCACTGGAATGCATTTGGGGACACGGGGTACTCCCAAAAGAAGTTATAGACCCTTCTGCATGCCCTAGTTACCAGCCTACTTTATTACTAAATGTGGACTTAAAACCTTTTACCAAAACTCTATACTTATGCCTACTTCCCCATCTTCAATTCAAAATCATAATGTGACAAATAGCGTGTTATTTTGAAGTAATTCTGAATATTGTGCTCAGGTGCCAAAGGGATCTGTCCAAAAAAAAAACAACCTAGCCAATAAATATTTGTTCTGCAGCATTATAGTGGAACAACAGCCAATACACCATTGAAATACATAAATGTGAACTGTTTTACCTGCCATATTGATTGTTATTTTTTCAGTCAGCGACACACAGTCCTGCTATACATCACAGTTGGGTGGATGACTCCATTATTCAGAGCCCAAATGTACCTAGGATTAGATGATGCCATCTGTCGGCTGCAGACCGGAGGAACCATTTCCTCAGTCCCATCTCAACCAGTGATCAGACTGCAACATTGTAACTTTGTAGCCAGTTACAAGGTGAAAAACAGCAACATGAAGCAGATCTGTGTCATACAACCAAGAACCTCAAAGGCACCAGATGACTGTGTCATCTCTGAGCCAGTATCTCAGTCTAGGAAGCAGATGCTGACCATGGATGATCTCTGAACAAATATATCTCCATCCTTCTGGAGAAAAAGCAGATAAAGGCATCATCTGGGGTAGTACTGTGATCTCTGTGGAAGGTAATAAACACCTGTGTTACACTGCCAAATTACTTCAATCAGACCTTGCACTCTATGCAGTTTAATATTATACTCCCTTTTTTCTCTGGCTTCTGTAGTTCAGGGGGCGGTGTTATTCTTCTGCCTGATGCTAGCCCTACTTTAAAGTGACACTAAACTCTGGAGTTAAATCTTAAAAATGCATTCAAGTACCTTAACTATTAACAAAAATGTAGCTTGTGTATCACTCGGCTGTAGATCCTCCAATCATCTCTGAATTGGTGCTGACACTGTCCTTCCTTCTGGAGGGTGGCTACTTTTGTTCCCCATGGTCCCTGTGTGTGTTGTAAAGTATCCACAACTTCACGATTGCTCCTGTGATGGACTACAGGAGGAAGGACAGTGTCAGCACCAATTCAGAGATGATTCGAGGATCTACAGCCGAGTGATACACAAATAAGGTACTGTTTAGTTACTAGTTAGGGTACTTTAATGCATTTTTAGGATTTACCTCCTGAGTTTGTTGTCACTTTAAACCATGCAGCTGGATATTATACTCACCTTTCCTCTGGCTTTTGTAGTGCAGGGGGTGACGTCATTGTTCTGCCTGATGCTAGCATTACTTTAATATTAGGTAGAATAATTTTTATAAAGCTCTATGACATAGTACAGATAATTGCTATTCAATATAAAACTATTGCCTGCAGTGTTATTTTTTTTCTATAGCTCTATGTTCTCTTATATGGGAGTTGGTTTTATAAACATCGGAGCCATGAAAGATTATGCAACCATTTAAGATTGCTTGCTTATAAATCTGATAATCATACCTGACCTGTTTGTTAAGTGTAACATCTTTGTTTTTCTAATTTTCCAGTTTAAATAATCACCTCTCTAGTGCCTTCCACATGCAAGGATTCATGTAGCCCCTTAAGACCTGAGCCCGGCTCTAGCAAAGAAAGATTTGCTGCAGGCAGTGCTCTGTATTTATTGACCATGAACTGTTATCTTGCTTCTGCCTTTTACATGCGTGCCTTCTAAGTGATAAATACTGAATACAAGCTTGGATGGCATGAAATGTGCACCTGATACTGTATATATGTTATCATGTTAAGAGAAAACAAACAGCCAACCAACTGCCTCAACAACTAATAGAACATTCTGTAAATTATTCTTGGTTTTCACCCTTCCATCTAGAACAATGAGCACAATTTTCCAGTTAAACAGTCTTGCAACCCTCTATAAATTTCACATTGAACCATTGGACCATTATACTAGTCTCACACCTTTCAATCCAGTCCATTAGCTTACATGACATGTGGGGCATAATCTATCTTTGTGCCATAGCCAAGCCTGGTGTATCTATTTCTTAGCACCTTGTACCACTATGTGTGGGGTGATACCCTGGGCCAATTATTGCCATCCATTGACATGAACCACTGTCTTCAGAATGCAGCCATCTCCTCAAAAGAGGATGTCAGACATTATTATGCCAAGATCAAGCTAATGAGCACTATGTGTGAGTCATACAACAGTAGGGTCTCATTTCCTGTCACTGTTATGTTTGTACATCACAACAACAACTTAATGGAGTTTATGTCCATAGTTCACAGAGTACACATGGGCTTATTACATATTCATTGATAGCTTGCATATCTACTGAATTGTTGAATTTATAATCAAATGCATGTTGCTTCCATACATTAACATGTTCTACTTATAAACACTGGTGATCACAAACTATAAGGACCTGAATGATGAAGATATACTGAATTATTCATAGTGAAATGCATATGCTGCTATACATAAACAAGTTGGATTTTAAAAAAACACTGGAGATCACAATCCATGAGGCCCTGAATGATGAAGATATACTGAATTATTAAATTCTAAAGAAATGCATGGTCTGCTATACATGAACATGTTCTATTTATAAACACTGGTGATGACTAACAACAAATTTACCATTGCAATCCTCCTCATGTATTCTGAGCTCTCCCATACGAAACATTCTGTGTAAATAATAATAGATCACCAGTAATGACTGGTAAAAGATAATAGTAGGCACACGCTAATACAATGATGACTTTACCTGGTAAGCATCTAGCTGTTCGTCAGTAAATATGGTTTGCTTATTTCCCATGTTAAATGAGGGATCTTAGCTCTCCTGAAATGCATCACACAAGGAGAGGCAGGTGGGATATCTAGTGTATGCATTGGCATCTACACGGAGGCAGATCGGATAATAAGGGACATCGGGCTCCTTTGTAAGAGGAGAGATGAGATTGAGCTTCAGATTGTAGAGATCGTCCTAGGTCAGTTATCTGAGGAAGGTGTGTGGATTGCACGGAATTCTCCTTGATGCTCATTTGCCAGCAGCTTCCAGTCTCCAGGATGTCTATACATGTTCTATGCTCTTTTCTGATCATCATCAGGACAAGACACTCCCTCTGAATTGTTCCAGCTCTGCACATCTGTCACACGCCGCTAGAGGGCGCAGAGAGATCGCGATGCTTCGACCCAATACTGACCCCCCCCCCCCCCCCCCCACCAAAAACTCAAAAAAAAAACAAAATGCATTCAAGTATCTTAATTATTAGTAAAAAAAACTTTTGATTGTAGTCCATCACAACACAAAACCCCCCCCCCCCCCCCCCCCCCCGCAAAAAAAAATCACTCGTTCCAGGGTTCTCTCCACAGAAATCAATCTTTCAAAGCCGCATATTTTTTAACTTTAACAAAATAAAAACAATTATAAACATATACATTGCTACATATGCCCTTTATAATTTACTGTTATTAAAGCTACCTTTCCATTTCAAGCGGCAGTTGCTTTCTAAAACTGGGAAAACATGTAACCACTCGATGATTTACCATTAACACTTGGACTAACACTGGAACTTAAGAGTAAATATTGGTAATTAATATGTATATGCGTTACTGTAAACTAACCTGTGCTACCATGTTTATTCACTTTTTTTTTTTTTTTAGTTTCAAAAGATTTTTTATTTTTTTTTCCACATATAAAAGTAGAGTTACAAACTGTGCGTACACCCAAACATTGGGCGTCAGCATTTAAAAGTTTTACAATCAGTGGTTTTTGCACTTATGAAATAAAATGAATATAAATCTATTGCAAGATATAGTAATTCGTGCTCAAGCTGCGTCCGAGACTTGAGTGGATTCGGTCTTCCTGGATCCAGGCAACGAGGACACTTTTTTTTTTTTTAAACATCGAAAGTAAACATTTTCCTAACACAACTAAAGATTAATTTTATTCAAGTGTATATTGTAACTTAAAGGAGAACTATGGGGTCAGTGTTTTTCCCCATAGTTCTCCTTGGGGTAACGGGAGGACACAAACTAGCGTCCTCCCGTCACCCTAAGCTCAGTATACCGAGAGCTACAGCTCGCGGTATACTGAGACGCCGCACCTGGAGCGGATCCCGACTTAGATGACGGGATCCGCCCAGCTGCGTGAGTGACAGCTAGCTCTGCCAAAAGGAATTTCATATTACAATATTGAGAATGATCAGGTGGTTATAAGAATGTCCTCACACTTAGCAGTCAGCTTGAAGCCTATCTCCACGCAAAGTTGGAGTTGGTGCCTCGAGATCATCTTTAAAAAAGAACCTGATACAGATTTTTTACACTAGTATTAAACTCTTAAACTTATTTTTTTCAAAAATGAATCCAGAACAAAACCAGCAAAGTATTTCTTTCTTTTTCTTTTTATAAATTGTTTTTATTAAGCAAATTATTTCTTTAAAATTTTGCCCAAGCACTTAAATAGACTCCAGGAAAGAAGGCTTTTAACTCCAGGCAAAAAGCTTAACTGTCGCTTCTTGAAGAAGTGGTCATGGGGACTTCTTAAAGGAGAACTATGTGGTTAAGGCTTTTCCCCATAGTTCTCCCTATGCTATCTCCAAACTAGCGCCCTCCCGTCACCCTAGGCTCAGTATACCGCGAGCTGTAGCTCGCGTTATACTGAGACGTCGCAGTATTCCGCGAGCTGCTGCTCGCGGTATACTGAGACTTCTCCTGCCTTCACTTCTCCTGCCCTCTCCAAACTCTTCACCCCTTTGTGAACAACCCTGTAAAACATTGAAAAATTAAGGAGCATTGTAAGTAATATGCATTTGAATATGAATGCCTTTAATATTCTTTAAATTACTTTAAAACAAAGACTTCCATTTCGATCCTTTTCCCCTTTATAAAAGCAGGACGGAAACTGCAGTACAATGTAGGTCTTTTGTTTGCCTGTTTGTCCACATGATCGTCAGGATTATGCTTTCATTCCTTTGAATTTTATTTCCTGTTTTGCAAACACATCATGATGCCCATCTGCTGCTGGTTTCTCTTATACACTGCAGTTAATGGACAGCAAATGAAGCACACTGAGTCTGTTTTCATTCTGTTGACTTTCCATTTTTAATGACCAGTAAAAAAGCAACCAGAAAAAGAGGCTGAAAACAGAATGAATGGAGCTGCAAGCATTGTTTGAAATGAATGTTACAACTAATATAACAATGTAACAATTGGTATAAGAATATAATGACATACGATACATATACAGTGTATCTCCTTCTCTGCCTGCCTTTAGGTGATCCCTGAAAACCCATCTCTTCAGGAAAGCCTATCCTACCTTTACCTAACCACTGAACCAATACTTTAGAAAACAACTCATTACCACACAGCTACCACTCAGGGCCGGCCTTAGGCCTTTAGGCGCCCTGTGCCCAGTGACCACACCCCTCAGTGGCCACACCCTTTAGTGGCCACACCCCCAGTAACCACACCCATACGCTGTCATATCGGATGACCAACGCCCAGCGGTGAGGGGGAGAGAAGCTGCCCCCAGAACGAGCTGTGTCGGCTGCACGGCGCCCTTGTTGCCGTAGCGCCCTGTGCGGCCGCACTGCTCGCACACCCCTAAGGCCGGCCCTGCTACCACTTTTCGTATCACTTGCCTCTCCCTTTTAGATTGTAAGCTCTCACAAGCAAGTCCCTCCTAACCATCTTGTCTTAAAATGTATTATAACTGTAATGTCTTCCTTATATTGTAGAGCGCTGTGCAAACTGATGGCGCTATATAAATCCTATATAATAATAATAATAACAATACACTTTATCGCCATTAAATAAATATAAAAAAAAATTTATATATATAGGACAACATCCTCTTTGCATCACGTCCACAACTCCACAGGAATAAGTCTGCCCCTCAAATGTTTTTGGAATGGTGCAGCTATAAAGTGGTAGTGCAAGGACTATCACTACAATTCAATAATTAGCTTTCAGCACTGTGATCTTGGCACTGGTTGTCCTGGCACAGCGACCTGGCATAGAGAAGATGCCATAGCCCAAGGGCCTCCTTACACTGTCCCTCCCTTACCTGTACTATTACATATCACACTGACATTCTCTTAAAACTTCACATTTAAGTTGGCCATATACTGCTTGAATTTCAGCCGAGTCCTGCCGACCAAACTTTGATCATTGTAGGCCCCCTCTGGACCCCAATTCTCGGCTAAATAGTAAATGCAGCAAATCAAAAATACAATATCCTGCGGGGCATGAACCACCCATCTCTACTTGATTTAAAAATTACCTGTGCTAGGTGGAAAATTATCGGCCAAACTGACTGCATCCAGTCAGATGCAGTCACTGTTGGGCAGCACCACTGTATTCAGGCAAAAGTAGGTACCGAGGCTGCTGAATACAGTAGCCAGCAAATTGTTTGGTACGGATGGGGGAATTGATTGATTTTTTTAGTATCTTTTTTTAAGCCTATCTCCAGTTAAAAAAAACGATCCTTGCAGTGGGGCTCCTCCTGCACTACAAGGGTTAACTGCTCATTGTCCTCTTTAGGGATGCACCGATACCGGTATTTTGGTACCGAGTACCGATATTTTTTTTTTTTGGTACTCGCCAATACCAAATACCGAGTGCCGGAAGTCCCGTTCAGGAAGCCGGGCAGCGTGTAAAGACTCGCCACACGGCTTCCCGATTAACAAGGAAGCCGTTCCATGCTTCTCGTCACTATGTGACAAGAAAGCATGGAGCCAGCTTGCTGGACAATCATCACAGCCGGGCGCCGTGTAATGACGCGGTGCCCTGCTTCCTCATTGCCTGGGGAACCGGCTCTATGCTCCCTCTTCATGTGATGACAAGGGAGCATGAAGCCGGCTTCCTGGCCAACCAGAAACCTGAGCGCTGCGTCATTACACGGCGCCGGCTTCCTGATTTCAAGCTGCCCTGCTTCCTGATTGGCCGAGACGTCGGCTCCATGCTCTCTCGTCACAAGTGACGAAGAAGCATGGAGCCGGCTTCCCGGCCAATCAGGGAGCCAAGCAGCATGTAATGACGCACTGCCCGGCTTTCTGATACAGGACGTATCGGGCTAGGCATCGGAGCATTTGGGCGAGTATGAGTACTCGCCCAAATACTTGGTATCGGCACCGATACCGATACTAGTATCGGTATCGGTGCATCCCTAGTCCTCTTTGTCTAGGGGATCTGCGTAAAGTACCTAATTCCTGCTCCTGCAGGCTCCAAGACTGGTGCAAGAGGCCTCTTTTCCCCTCTGCTTCAGCAGTCGGTGACCCCTGACTTCATTACATCTAATGCAGCACCCAGAGCCCTGCATTAGAGAGGACAGCACTCACCTCTCTCCCTCCATGGCATGAAGGGAGAGAAGTGAGTGCTGTCTAAAGCTGGCCATACACCTATAGATTTTCTGCAGATTTTCTTTGGTCAGATGGAAAAAGTGCAACAGATTCCTTCATCTATGCTGAACTGTGTGGATGGAGGAATCTGTGTCAAGCTTCAGTATCTTGTTAGTCAACCCGTTTGGCTCTCAAATTACCTAAACAATCTGACTGGATGCAGGCATTGTTCAAGTATTTTGAGAGCCAGCACCTTGAGGGCTTTCTTGTTTTCTTGATTGTGCATATTTTCTTTCCTTTTGTCGATTTATTTTCCTTTGGTGTATTCTAGTGTTAGTTCCTGCTCAGGTCTGGTTTCTATAGCGTTCATAAGAGCATTGTATGACTCTGGAAGACTGCATAGCAGTAATGCCACAACGTGGTTGTCTTTATTTCCTCTCTAATTGCACGTAGCTGTTCTACGGTTTCCAGCATGGCATTCACATGTTCTTATGTGGATGAGCTGGTCATCTTCCACTAGCAGACTTATAATTGCTTTTGCTTGGCTTTTCTTCTTGTCCCATTCCTACGGGAGTCCATTAGTGGTCTGTCTGAACTCTGTACTTCCCACAAGTCTTCTTTGCTTAGCAGCGTTTCAAGCTGGAACTTCCATAGCTGGAACTGCAATTGCAAACAGCATAACTGAACTACTTGCCATCTTTCGGTAGCTTGGGTGCAGCACTTGTTGACTTGCAGTGCTCTGTTTAGTGCCTGGTTATTGGTTATGTGTTATATATAACTTGTTGGTTATGTGTTTAGATGCAGAACTAAGATCTTGAGGAATGCTGAATTAAGTTTTACTTGCTTAGAAGAATATACTATGAGAATATAGCATTATACAGCATACAGAGAGAACGTCCTGTGTATTATAGATAAGCAAGCATAGAGACTAACATTGCACTACAGTGCCATCTACAGCTCACAAGATGAAGAAGAAGAAACAGCATATGTTCCTGCATTTCCAACAGTGTGGAAAGCCTATGACCTCTGAGCTGTGCTGCTAGCAGAGCTGAAATCAAGAGGTCCTAGAGAATGTCAGGGCCTGACTTGTGCTTGCACAGCAGCTGGTAGCCTTCTGGAAAAGCCATATGACACATAGTTTTTGCAAGTGTGCATGTATTCACTATTTTAACTTGGACGCTTAGAATGTTTGCATACAAGGGAGCTGTTTTACCTGCCAAAGGATTTATACTTCTGTCCATCGTGACCAAAGATTTTCTCAGACCTTTTCAAGACACCACTGCCCTCTATGGCAGGGCAGGAAACCATATTTTTTGCTGCAGACACAGTAAAACTAAAATAAAAAAACATTTTTTTACAGAGGTGATGGATTTTATTATCTTTTTTTATTGTCCTAAATAACCAATGTCACTGCAAATGAAAGTGAGGGTACATCCAAGCCAAAAGAACAGGAATATGGGGACAATCTTCCAATGGGGACCCTTGCTCACTGGCTTAGATACAGTGTACTTCAAGTAACAATTAAAGTGCTTGCCTGTTCCCCAGCCTGTGACTGGATAGTGAAAGGAGAAGCAGCACAACGATAAGCTCATATCTTTATTACTCTACACTCTCCTCCTATTAGCATGTACTTTGTTAGCATGTGAGCACTGCAGTTCAGACGACTGGCTCATTGTTCTGCTTCCACCACTCCCAGTCTACAGGTAGCAAGGCAAATTCAGGTACTTACTCTGCCTTCAAATTCAGGCATTTACAAAGATACATTTAGTTATGTATTAATATATACAGAGCTGCATTGCTTTGTTTATTTATTTTACCTACTCTCCTATGAAACCTGTTAATCAGTGTGCAGCTGTTTTGTGTGACATGTCTGAGCCTTGAATGTCTGGTAAAAGTTCTCACATGAGAGAGAAATTTGGTTACTATAATGTTAATAGAAACCTGGGTTTGTTTCACATACTCATGACATCTTTGAATTGGGTGCCAGAGGACCTTGTCCCAGCACTGGTAAACAAGTAACTTTTGTAAGGCCAATCTCCAATTACTTAGACAGAATAGCATCCAGAAGTAGCCTGACAGAGTGGGAGTGTGTGGCACAAGGGTGGATAAATTACTATGGAACTCAGGAGCCAGCAGGATTTGTTTTATTAGCCAGCTCCATTGAAACAGCTAGAGAAAAACTCAAAAGTTTGAGGCCAGCTGTAATTTTTAGGGAACATTGGCTCCTTGGCTCCTGGGATTTGTCCAGTCCTGACTTAGCATAGGATTCTGTGAATAGGAAAATGTACAATGATCTCTGCTTATAGTAAGAAAAATTCAGGTGAGAACATCTCCTTAAACACAGGTTAGTGTGAGAAAATCTCTGGGTTGATTAACATGAAGTAGGGATCCCTCTTAATTAACAGTCCTGGGAAGGTTGCAGCTCCTGCAAGCACTGATGGGTTGTCCTAGGAACAGTGGTCAGAACAACCAAAACAGATACATGCCCAGGTCCTACACAGCTTCCTGGTTGTGGTGCGGTTTGGGTCCCATAGACATCTCAATGCATTGAAAAACGTGTGACAAAAGCGCGGTTTACAATTAACAGTCACACGATCGAAAACACGCGACAACCGCGAAAAAACAGCTCGGCATCTGAATCGCCTAGGTGTGAACCTAGCCTAAAGCTACTCCTAGGAGGCCCCTTGCTCACACTGGTCCAGTTCAGCATCTTTTCCTTTTCGCTTTTGTTCACTAGTCATAGGGCAGGAGTGGACAAATGAATATGGAATTCAGGAGCCAGTCTGCTCCATTGACAAAAACTAGGTAACACCTATACAAATTAGGTGCCAGCTGTAATTAGTAATTGGAATTGTAACTTATCTAGGCATACATTACGTTATACACATGTTTTAATGTCCTGTAGACATATATATGTATTTATAATAAAGGTATAAACAGTATATATTGTCCATTGAATGCAAAATGCATACATTTTGTGTATGGTCAAATGACATGCTGTTTTGTATGTGAACTGGGTGTCTAAGGTTTCTTGTAGGAGAGTTAACTGTCCTTGTAACCCAATTCTGCTATATCATATGTAAGGGATTGTCTTTATATCACATTAACCTGGGGGTGAAAACAAGGGGCAGAACACATGAATAAATTATACCCCTAAAGCACAATGACTTGATGTGGAATACTAGAGCTAGCCCTTCTAGGGTTTTCTCTAATGTGATTAAATGCTATAGCCAATGGCCATCCTGTCCACGAGATCATTTACTGTGACCGGAAGGAAGATATTATCCCAGTGCAGATCTGAGATTCAAACATTTCTAAATGCTACAACGCTAAAAAGGCTACTACAGGCCATGTATAAATATGGAAGCATTTTCAATGCAAGTAAAGTGGCACACATTTAACTACGCAGTTTTTGGTGTAGGATTACTAACCTCTGTCATTTCTTGGGTGGAGGATTGCTATAGTAAAGGTGGCCATACACCTTACAACCATTGTACAACTTTTTTTGTCCAGACATCTCACCCTCGTTCAATTTTCTTACAACTAGCCCATCATGCGCAGACCAATGTAGCTCGCAATTAACGCTTGTCAGCACCACCACCTGGCTGATTTTAATCAATCGAAAGGACAGATTTCATTTGAGCATGTGCAGTTTTCATCGTGAGATTTTTGTTGTACAACAATCCCAATAACCTGTCAATTTTCGTCTAACTAGACAAAAGTTTTCTAGCCTGCTTGAAAGACAAAAGTCTGCCAGTTGTACAGAAATTGAGGTTGTGCACTCCCCATCAACTGGCAGATTTTCGGACGAAAACGTAATCGCAGATAAAACTCTCCAGCTAATTGTAAGGTGTATGGGCACCCTTAGGGTATTCAGTGATCTTGCAATATGTGTTTTCTATTTAGTTGTATCATGGTCCTTGCAAGGGACAACAAAATATTTACAGTGGAGTTTAATTTGAGAAGAAAAAATGTAATTTTGAAGGCATGTAGCATGAAAAACTGCCGATTAATGTGGTGTTAATTTCCTAAAGTGTCATCACTTAATTAGGCCTAAAAATTACTTCAAATCCCCAAACTATTATATATTTTCTGAAAGCCAACACCCTGTAGAATAAAATGGTGGCAGTTGCAAATTTTTATGTTGCACGATTTTGGTGCACCTCTTTTGGTACCCCAAAACACAATAAAATACCAATTTATTGATAAAATATAAAGGAGGAGGTTATAACGAGTAAACAGATACCCAACATGCCCAGTTTAAAAGTTGCGTGCGCCGTGAAACAGCAAGAAAATTCAGTATCCCAAAAAATCCATAGATGATGCTTTAAAAGCCCCTACAGGCCATCAGTGTAAAGATACGTATAAATATTGTTTTTGCATATATCTACAGCTAGCAAGCAGTAGACATATGCAAAACGATTAAAAAAAAAAAAACTTTCAAAGGGTTAAAACTTACCTGTGTCTCCGCTCCCATCTGAACATCTGAAAATTCTCGGGCGGCCGCAAAGGATCTTTGGGCAGGTGCATGCGCAGTTTAGATCTTTGGCCGGTGACAAGGAGAGACACAAGGTGAGTCTATGGAGCAGCGTGCACCCACACAGACTCCTTGGGACAGGAAGTGCCAGCTAGCACAGAGGAGTCAGCGCTGGATCGGAGACCTACACCAGCGCTGGAGGGACAGATGAAAAGTACAGGAAAGAAGAAGATGGTCGAATTAAGAGGCATCATTTAAGGTAAGTCCTTACATTAGCAGTGGGGGGGGGGGACTTTAGCCTTTAATGTCACTTTAACTATTACTTAACTTCATCGCTATCACATAGGGGCTCACAAGCCCCCTATGTAATAGCACTTTAGTGATGACAGGTGTATTAGATCCCCAATGTCACCTTTGCAGCCCATTGAAGCTGATCAAGCACAGATTTGCTTGATCAGCTTCTTACCCGGCCTCTCTGGCTGGGGAATGACAGCTCAGAGATGGGAAGTGACAAAATTATTGTCGCTTCCATCTTCATGGGAGGACATCAGCAAACAGATGTGAGCTTGGAGCAGTGGCTACTTTACAACACACAGGGACCATGGGGAGCAAGAGTAGCCACCCTCCAGAAGGAAGGACAGTGTCAGCACCAGTTCAGAGATGATTTGAGGATCTACAGCCGAGTGATACACAAATAAGATACATTTTTGTTAATAGTTAAGTAGTTTTATATATTTTTAAGATTTAACTCCTGAGTTTATTGTCACTTGAATCAGCATTTGAAATTAACTATTTCTTTCAGTGCTGGGTGTAGCTCCATCCCAAACTAAAGGTTTATAGGGTGGTTCCTATGCAGTCAGCACTAATGTAACCTACCTTCATTCTGCAGCCCTCTGCCCCCTCCTCTAGAGACCCCACATGACCCCTACCCCTCCTCCTCTGAAAGCTGCCAGACGAAACATCTTCAGCTCTTCCGTGCAGCTCTGTGACATCTCTCATCTCCTTTGCCAGCTTCTTTGAGGTAACAAGAAAAATTGGGCCCAGACCCGGTGCCAGCTATTCAGCGGATAGGGAATGCAGTAGTAACTGTCAGCTTGTGTTGTTGTGAATGTCAGCAGCTAACATAAGGCCACAGCATAATCCAGCTACTACACTTGTCTGTTGGCTGAATGACAAAAACCTAACAGTGTATAACCAGCTTAAAGAGGAACTAGACCAGGTGTGGGCAACCACTGGCCCTCCAGCTATTGTGGGACTACAAGTCCCATGATGCATTGTAAGACTGACAGTTAAAGGTATGACTTACAGAGGCAGAGGCATGTTGGGATTTGTAGTTAAAGCACAGCTGGAGGGCTGGAGTTGCCCAGCCTTAAACTAGACCCATAAATTGCAGGAATCCCAACCTGAAATAAGTAATTTCAGGGAGGTGCCCTTCTCATTTCAGGGAGGTGCCCTCTGACCCCCCGACTACCCCCACTCCCCACCCGGGGGTGACAGTATGGTTTAACAACAAGGAAGAGAGCACCCCTTAGCAAGGAAGCTGAGGCAGCAGCAGAGGGCGGGTGTAATAGCTAGTCTGCTATTGGCTAGTACAATTTGCAATAGCCAATAGCAATCTAGCTATTCATTCATATGCCGTTTTTTTTTTTCTGACAGAGGGCGGCCAGCGGCCCAATGTAAAAAAAAAAACAAAAAACAGAGCAGAGAAAGGTTTACTCTGCTAGATAGAGCAGAGTAAACCTTTCCGGGAGAAAATGTTTCTCTCCCAGGTGTCTGGGAGCCGCTATCTAATAGCGAGAGACCCACGGAACATCTGGGAGAGTTGAGATGTCTGAAATTGTCTCCCAAAACAGTGACATTTAAGGCATGCCAACTGTCAAGGTTGTCAGTATGCTTATTTCAGCTCTCAACCGCACTTCCTAGCTGATCCCGTGCCCATCGCCATGGTGACTATAATCCAACTAGTGACTAAGATGGCGCCTTTCTTGGCTGTAACGGATAAGAAGTTGTAGTCCTGCTACAGGTCCTATATTTGTGAGGACAAGAATGGATGGGTGTGGGGGTTGGTGAATGTGAGTATCAGTAGAAGGAGGGTGTTATTAAGAGAACCTGTGACATTACTCTGAATGTGCAAGGTGACAGGGTCCTTTTAAACTTGCTTCACAAACATTAGAGCATGATCAGAAATAAAAATACAAGTAGGCTCATCTATGTGATCCTAAACCACAAGCTGATAAGATGTTTATAAAGCAAACACATACAAGTGCGGAGTAACAAGAAATTATCATGAAAGAAATATACTCCCACATAAGTCGGTAGCTAGGAAACAGACACTTCCGGCACTGTAAAAGGAGGGGCTTCAGCTATGGTGTCGGTGTGTGTCTAGAAGCGTCAATTTGTAGCCCCGCCCCCTCGTTGATTTTTGCAAGAACATGGCTGGCAGCGCTTGGAGGTCACTGGTGAGTGATGGGACTGGTCAGGTCGTAGGGGGAGTGCGGCTGTGTGAAGGTCACACTTGGCCTGTGCTGGGCTTAGGGGGGCTTGCTACCGAGGTCAACCGAGTACAGTCGCCTGCTGGGGGCTAAGTACCGTACCAGCAGCGTGTACGGCACTTGGTATAGTCGTAACGGGGTGTGTAGGTGAATTACGGTACCGCAGTGTGTGTGGTCAGAGGAGCAATTATAACGGGTAATACGGGGGTGTGCGAAGGGAGTGTCACGTGACTTGGAGCTGACTGCATTGACATTGCGAATCACTGGGGGTGAGCCTGGCAGCGCTCTGCAGCCATAGCTACATGAGTGGGCACAGATTGATTGTGTGTGTGTGTGTGCGCAATGATCATGCCCTGGACTTTGCATGGCCTGACTGGCTGGGTGCCAAATATTTCTTACTTACATGGTAACTGAGTAAAGGTTAAAGTGACACTAAACACAGGAGTTACATCTTAAAAATGCCTTCAAATACCCTAACTAATGAAGAAGAACTCTAGGAATATTTTGTCTTAACCCCTGCAGTGGGACTATCCTTGCACAGCAAGGGTTAAGTGACTGTGTCTAGGTGCTAAAATAACAAAATTATACTCAGCCGAAGCTCTGAGCTGGCCAGCTGTCACAGCACTCCCTCCACCCTGCAGCATTGGAATCTTCCTCCATGTCCTCATGTCTGTACACTAGGTATAGATGTTGATGATATATACCAGGGGTCAGCAACCTTTTACACACCGAGTGCCATTTTTGCAACCATCAGACAACCGAGTGCCATTGAACAATAGTGCACCATGGTATTAGCAAATTTCAGTTTTTGTACTCATAGTTGTACTGCTAATAATAAGATACGGAGCATTAGACCTCTGCAGAGGAGGGGCAGAGGCATTGGAAGAAGCTGGTGTTCTTTAGAAAGCTCCGACTTATCGAGCTCTCCGACTGGGCACGTCACATCCGGTGACTGCCAGTAGGAGATGAACATCAGATGGAGCTCGAGACATTCCAGACAGTCACCAAATGGTGCCCCCGCCCTTTTACTCCATTGTAAACTACGGCCCCTGTGGCACAGAGGCAGATGGGACTTGTAGTTTTTTTCCCAGTCACAGACCCTGTGAATGAATGATGCAGCTGTATAAATGGAATCACAAACATCGTGCCAAATTTAAAAAAAATACAGGAGTCTACAGGGAGAAGCACCCCACAGTTCAGGCAAGTTGGGGTGTGGGTGTTTCATGTTACACCTTAAAATAACCTGTGGCCAAACCTTTTTTTTGGGGGTGGGGGGGATTTAGTCCTCTTTTGGGTCACCGCAGTAGATTTACTAATGTACTTCTGTGACCCGAAGTCATCATATAGCGGGCAGCACAAATCCGCGCTGCAGCTGGGAAGGATCTCCCGACATTGTCATGATCCGCCCCCACTGTCTGCTTGACAGCTGGCCCTGCCTCTCTAGAGTCAGAGCCAGCTGTGCCTGCCCCCTCCCCTGTCTGTCCCTCCAATGAGCACTGGAGGAACAGAGAGGGTAGGGGGGGAATTCCTGCATGGCGTGGTGACTAGTGATGGGATTGGGCGTGTTCGCAGCTCCATGTGCCGAGCCCGCCAGAAAGCTGACAGCGCCGCAGCGCCAATCACAGGCACTGAGGCATATCCCGATCTCTGCAGCTGCGGACCAGGATAATGCCCGAGCCCATCACTAGTGGTGACTGACACTCGCTGTTCTCTGCAGGGAGAAGACTGAGCTGAGCGATCAGTGGTTTGTTTGTTTGTGATCGCTCACTTCTCGAGCTATAGAGCCGAGAATCGATTGATGGTCCTTTTAAGTCTAAGGTGACTGTTGAAACCATGTTTCACCCATATTTAGGGGGAACGTGAACCATGGTCACATCCCCAGCCCTGCACCTCCAACATGCCCTCGTACTCGCCTGGATTGCAGGGTTCTTCATCCTGAAGCATCCAGGCATTGTTTGAATTTGGCATGGCTGTGTGTGGCTTTGACCAAACCACCATGTCATACGTTCATAGATCCATTGAAAGGATATGTGATTGGAAAGCCTACAGATCCCCTCTTTGTAGTTCTTAGTGGAGTAAAAGTGTGGTGACGTCAGATCACTTGTAGTCCATTCATTCTTCCTCGCGTCCATTAACTGAAAGTCTATACCTTGGTAAGGACATGGATAGGAGAGAAGAGTCTGCAGGAGCCAGAGCATTGCACCCACATTTCACTGATTGAGGTTCCAATGTAAAAAAAATAATACATGCGCATGCTTTCTTTCATGAATGTGTGTGATTTTTTTTTTTTAAATTTATTTTTTGTAAAAGCTGGACTATGCCTTTTAAGATTCTCCCAAAATTGTACTGCAGCAGATGTAACTGTTGATTTGTCTTTTTTTATTGTTACTATTGCAAGTTTTATCTAATGTATGCCTATTAATGATTTGACAGATATAATTTCTATAATTCAAATGATATCTGGCGTATAATGAGCTTTCCCTTAAATATGAACTAAGAAATTCATGTCATGGCTTATTTTGTGTTTGCGTTCTGATATTTTTGGACAGGTCTGTCGCTTGGCTGGAGCAGTTAACAGCCAAAATGGAGCCAGAGGCCTTGCTAGCCATGTAAGCACACCCTCCTTATTTTCTGAGTGTGTTGTAGGGACCGGTTTGTGCTGCTGTTCTTATTCTTCTCTTTACACTTCTCATCTACAGATGAGGATGGTCACTATGATACCAGGAGATGGGATTGGGCCTGAGATTTCCACTGCCATCATGAAGATTTTTGAGGCAGCCAAGGTTAGTAATCGAATATGGGAATTGTAATTCATTTTTCTTTTCTTGACTGCTGTCCCCGTGGTGCAGTTTACAGACTTTACTGATTTCTGACTCTTGGGTTTTCTTTTGACAACATGAAAGCAGCAAAAATTAGATGCTTCATTGATTGATGGATGAAAATTTTTGGAATTCGATGACTCTCCTCATACCATGTCTGGAGCAGATCTGCAAACGCAGTGCAAGGTGTTTTTGCCGCATTCCAGTGTGGTTTTCTTGTTTTTTCTGTTTGTTTTTAGCTTAAAGGGTTTCTAAAGCCTCCATTTTTTTGCATATATCTACTGCTAGCAAGCAGTAGATATATGCAAAAAGTGTAAAAAAAAACGCTTTAACAACGGTTTAAACCTTACCCTGTCTTCGCCGCGCGCTCCCGTCAGAAAATCCGAAACTGCTCGTGTGGCCGCAAAGCATCTCGGGGCAAGCGCATGCACAGTTCGGATTTTCGGCCGGGAGACGAGGAGAGACGCAAGGTAAGTCTAGGGACACGTGCACCCGCATGCAGATACCGTGGGGCAGGAAGTACCAGCAAGGACAGAGGAGTCAGCGCTGGATCGGAGAGCCGCCGCACCGCTGGAGGGACAGATTAAAACATCAGGAAAGATTGGATTAAGAGACATAATTTAAGGTAAGTGCTGAAATTAACATGGGGGGGGGAGGGGGAAAAAAATTGACTTTAATGTCACTTTAAAATGGGCTTTCAGGTGCAGTCCAGTGTGTTTGCATGTGGTTTTTATGGGTTTATATGCGTTCCAGTGTGTTCCGGACCAGAGAAAATTAGACTAGTAGTATTTTTCTGGAGGGGGGATTTTTTTCGGAATTGCTATGCTGACGTCATCACGTCAATATCGCTCTCTACATCATTGAGAAAGTGTATAAATAGCCACTTATGAATAAGCCTACGGGGAGAGGTTGTAGCTGGCTGGGGGTTTGCGGTACTGGTATTTGCTGCTTTATACACTTTAATTCACTGTTATACTGGATTTGCTGTGAATTTCAATAAAGTCTGAAGTATTGGAATTCTCTGGCTAGTGCGGTCTGTTCGTATACTGCATAATAAATGTAGTTTGCATTTTTTTTTATCTTTTGTAATAAACAAACTATAAAGATTAATTATGTCCTCAAGTGCCAGCTTCGTGCTGCTTAGTGCATGTTGACAGCCATTCATAATGAAGTTTCTGTTACTACAGGCACCTATCCAGTGGGAGGAGAGAAATGTTACAGCCATTCAAGGCCCTGGTGGCAAATGGATGATCCCCCCTGAAGCCAAAGAATCTATGGATAAAAATAAAATGGGTCTTAAAGGTAACCCTTTTCTTATTGTCCTGACTCTGATACAATTAAGTTACGAACTGTATGTGATATTTCATGCATATTGTTTGTTCAGGCCCTTTGAAGACACCAATTGCTGCTGGACATCCGTCCATGAACCTGTTACTTAGAAAAACGTTTGATCTTTATGCCAATGTCCGCCCCTGCGTCTCCATTGAGGGTTATAAGACTCCTTACACAGATGTGGATCTGGTTACCATTCGGGAAAACACGGAGGGAGAATACAGTGGCATTGAACATGTGGTATGTCAATCTGGCAGCATTCGTTATGTCATTTATAGTGGAATCATGGGAAAAAGTAAGGGACCGGGGTTGTCTTTATAAATAATTCTGATACATTTTCTATCATGCAGTGAAAAGTGCTGGTAATGATTCTAATTGGCTAGGTAACACCCTTCGTTTCTGGGGGGTTTTTCAACCCCCATTATCATACCATGACGTGAAAAATCTTTTGGTAACTTTTCCCTGTCAATGCTTTTAAATAATTCAATTACTCCCCCCCCCCCCCTTTTTGAAACAATTTGGCTATGTTGAATGTCATACACCTAATAAAGTGACTATTGTTATGCAACCAGATGGAGTTTCCAAGACTTTCTATTCATGCACAACGCTCCCCACCCACCTCCCACTATTTTTACATGCTTGAAGGGACTCACTCTGAGGACCCTCCATGAGTTAAGGCACCACAGACCTACTCACACCAACAATGTCTAGCATTACCTCACCAGTACACTACGGTGCTAAGTCAGTAAATATAAATGTCACCCAGAGCATCAGTGTGTTTGTTGGGACTACTGGGTTATTGTGGTATGTGTTTTTGTTTTTATCTTCTAATCTGCAGCAGCAGATAACTTAGTAGTCATAGTGACCTATGGTATTTTACTATCAGCAAACAGTAGGTGATCTGTTGCTGCAGGATAGAACTGGATAGGTTCTGTTTGATACTAAGATGGCTTCTGGAGGTCAAAGAAAATCTTGATGTTATTGGATTTACACTGTAAGCCCAATGTGGAAGCATTCCAAATACATTCTGCAATGAAGCGGTGTCTGTTTCAGAATTGGGAGCAGCTCCTGGGCTTAATACAGGGAATGGCACTTAACCCCACCCGGACCAGCTACAGCCACTGAAACCAAGGCACCGTTTGAAATAGTAATTGAGTTGAGAATAGCTGCTGCAGACCCATTTTAAAACTACACTGCATTCGTAAAGTACAACTAAATCCATAATACTCCCTTTTGGATAGGGGGTGGTGGTTTAGAAAACCTGTCAGGTTTTTATTGTTGTGTCCCTGTTAGTGAGATTTACCCTCTTCATTTGTCCTGGACATTTATCACTGAAAGTGATATGGTCCAGGACAAATTTTGACCTAACAGGAATATAGGGAAAATCTTCCAATGGGGATACTAGTTCTGGTTATTCTGGTGACATCCAGGGATTTTCCTCACTTAGTGGGATTCTCATTCCCCTCCTATTGTGGCTATCGGACAGGAATCAGACACAGATGGCAAAAAACTGATAGGTTTTATTACCCTCCCTATACTCTATTCAAAATGAAAATAAAACTTTTGGCATTGCTAGTCGATGTAAGAAAGACGTTCACAACATCTTAGACAATTGGAAGCAGCTAATTTAGTGTTTCTCCTTAAAGCTCGTAATAACCTTAACTTGAAGCTGAACGTACCCTTCTCTGGACTAAACAAAAATGTCATGCCAAGTCGAATAAACCAGACTCCATGTTAGCTAGAAAGCTTTGATCATTTAACCTCCATCCACCGACCATTAATTAGAAAACTAGATTTAAAGGAGAACTATGGGGTTAAGGCTTTTCCCCATAGTTCTCCTCAGGGAAACGGGAGGACACAAACTAGCGTCCTCACGTCACCCTAGGCTCAGTATCCCGCGGGCTGTAGCTCGCGGTATACTGAGATGCCGCAGTATACCGCGAGCAGCATCGCGGTATACTGAGACGCTGAAGCGGATCCCGACAATTATGTCTGGATCCGCCCAGCTGCGTGACTGACAGCTGGCTCTGCCTATCTAGAGGCAGAGCCAGCTGTACCCGTCCGTTCCGCCAGTCAGCGCTGGCGGAGGGGGGAATCCAGCCCCTCCCCTGTCACGGCAGAGAGCCGTGACAGGATCGAGAGGTGAGCGGACGCCGGTATGTGTTCGCTCACCTCCCGATCTACTGAGCTGACCTGTGACAGTCTCATTGTCACAGGTCGGCAAAAACTGAAAAGCGCTCACCTCATAGTTCTCCTTTAACAATATTACTAGTAACCCCATCAAGGTCTTAGAGGAATTCCACCACCATCTTGGAAAATTGTATTCAGAACCTACCCCTCCCTCCTCAACCCATGTTTCTTCCTTTTTAGATTCAATAACTTTTCCCTCACTTTCACCCTCTTGTAAGGAATCTAAGATGCTGACATAACAGAGGACAAAGTTCGTTTTGCTATACGTGATCTGAAGTCTGGTAAAAGATGGTCCGGGTGGGTTTTCAGCAGTTTTCGGACCTGCTTGACACGTATCTTAGTTGCCTGGATCGGGACACACTCGCAGCTAATGTGGTCATGCTTCGTAAACCGGACAAGGACCCTCAGATCTGGTCTAATTTTCGAACCATTTCGCCCATTAATGTGGACATTAAGCTCCTTACCAAGATTCTTACATTACGTCTTAATAATTTTTTTGGCCACTTATTAAATGGAGACTAAGTGGGTTTTGTTCCTTGCCGGCAGGCCTCTGATAATATGTGCAAGGTCTTATTGCTGTGTCATTTAGCTTGTCAGCGGAAACTGGAAATGTTCTTGTTGTCATTGGATATGCAGAAGGCATTTGGTTCTATTTCTTGGCCTTATCCATTTGCCACACTTGAAAAATGGGGCTTTGCATCGGGTTTTTGGCCTGGGTGAAGGCGGTTTATTCTCATCCCAGAGCTTTGATTCTGTATCAGGGATTCAGCTCTCTATACTTCCCTATCCACCAAGGTACCCGCCAGGGTTGCCCCTTGTCGCCCATTCTTTTTAGCTTGGCTTTGGAACCCCTTGCTATTTTTCTTAGAGTTAATAAGGATGTCAGGGGACTGGACTTGGCGGGCTATTCGCACAAGCTGTCGTTGTTTGCAGATGATATTTTAGTGACTTTCACGACCCCTCACATATTAGTACTGAACTTGCTGATTTCCATAGAACAATTTGCGCAAGTATCGGGTTTGCGAGGTTAACCATACGAAAAAGCTAGCACTGAACGTATCGCACTCTTTGGATACTACGTTGCAATTGCATCAAAATTTCCGCTTTCACTGGAAACCCTCGCTCCCCTATTTAGGGGTTACTTTTTTCACCTACTTATTCGTCTCCCTACCAAGCAAATTTCCCTGGCCTTACTCATCAACTTAAACAACTCCTGTCCTCCAGGAAACATCTTAATATTTTTTTGATTGGCAGGAATAATGCAATACAAATTATCTTTTTGCCAAATGTGTTTATGTTTTTATGGTCTTGCCGGTCCATGTACCAGCTCATGTTCTCTGTATCCTTCAGAGGGATGTTCTTCGGTTTGTTTGTAGAGATTTGCGCCCAAGGATCAATAAACACATGCTTTTTCATTCCAAGCTGCAAGGTAGTTTGAGGGTTCCTAATTTGGCCACCTATTACAAGGCAGCACAGATTGCGCCACTTACCCTTTTTGTCTTCTCAAGCTGTATCACCTTTGTGGGTCACTATGGACATTGTGGACTCTCACCCTATCTTGGTCTCTAATGTTCCCTGGTTTCCACCTTCCAAACGGCCTCTTGATTCGAACCCAATAATGTTACACACCTTGTGGGTTTGGGACTCGGTCAAATATTCGGGTCGACTCAGTTCACCTTATCTCACTCTTCTATCTTTGACTGGATGCCCACTTTTTGCTCTCGGTATGAATCACCCTGATTTGTTCTGGTAGCATTCCAGGATGTCCACTCTCACTACCCATGGGGCTATGTCATTTGCTCATCTCCAATCTACACATTCAATGCCTAGTTCAGAAATGTTTAGTTTCCTCCAGTTACAATATTTTATACAGTCTTTACCTTGATCTCATCCTCCTCCTTTGAACGGAAAGGTCGTAATGATCCCCACTCTCCAGGCCTAATAACGGTGATACAGGCTTCCTTGTCCGCTAACTGTTCAGTTAGGAAAAACCTATACCAATCCAACTGGGAAGAGGAATTAGGATCCGCACTCTGATGAAGATTGGTCTATGATATGGCAAAATGTTGCATCTTGTTCTAGGAATATCCTAGCATTGGAGAACTCTTATAAGGTTATCTTTCGTTGGTATTATACTCCCAGCATGTATTCATAAAATAATCCCATCCTATTCTCCTTTCTGTTTTCGGAAATGCACTGTCCTGGGCACCATGCAGCATATCTGGTGGGATTGCCCAAGGTCAAGAGACTCTGGATTCGAGTGTATGCATTGATGAATACTGTCTTGGGATGTAACCTAGTCAAGGACCCTTGGGAAGCCCTTTTGCATAAACCCATAGCACAAGTGTCCAAGTGACAACAAGTTCTGATTTATCGTATCTTTATGGCTACCAAACAAACTATTGCTGGATCATGGAAATCTCTAACCCCCC
>NW_017306365.1:2045885-2053367 GCF_000935625.1 Nanorana parkeri
GGGTCGCGAAAAACCCCCCCCCCCCCCCCCCCCCCTTCAACTTCTCTACTGCAGAATTGTTTTGATGTAATTCCCTCTGGATCTACCACTGGGTGTATCCTAGTGCTGGGTCTTTGGTTGAACTGTGAGGGCGCTTAGCCATGATAATGTTTTTACCCCCTATACTTTTATTTCACACTCATTGTAGTTATGGATGTCTTCGTAAGATGTATTATTTGCAACACTTTTCATGATAGAATTGTTTAACGCTGCTGCGTCAGCTGATTTATAGCCTTTTCCTTTTTACTCAAAAGTTTGTGAAAGAAGAAACCTAAAACCATTTTTGGCTTTAGTTCCAATTTAAGTAGATAATCAGCCATCTTAATTATACATCAGCAAATGTGTGAAATACATTAAAAGTTTATCTTTCATAAAGAGATGTAAAAAGTTAGTTACATTACAAACAACTAGAGTTTTTTTGTGTTTATACATTACAGATTGTGGATGGAGTAGTTCAAAGCATTAAGCTGATTACAGAGCAGGCCAGCCACAGGATTGCAGAGTTTGCTTTTGAGTATGCCAGAAATAACCAAAGAAGCACCGTGACTGCAGTGCACAAAGCTAATATCATGTGAGTTCCTGCACAGAGTGGATTAGGCCAAATCTTTTTTTGCATTCCTGAAATAACTGACATATCTTTGTTGCTTTTACCCGCTCTATGGTTTATAAATCTTAAACATTGCACAATCAGGAAATGCACTCTAACATCTTTTGTTGGCCTATGAAATATGTGATGAGTGATGGAGTAGAAGAGCACCAGTTTATTTCTACTAATGTACTGTATGCTCACTTCCCTCTTATGCTTGGTTCTCAGGAGGATGTCTGATGGATTATTTCTGAAGAAGTGCCGAGAGGTTGCAGAGAATTGCAAGGACATAAAATTTAATGAAATGTATTTGGACACAGTGTGCCTCAATGTAAGTTAGTGTGTCATACTAACCAATCCTCTTCATATACTTTATTTAAAGTGATACTAAACTCAGGCGTTACACCTTTAAAAATGCATTCAAGTACCCCACATGTAGTTTATTTGTGTATCACTCAGCTGTAGATCCTCCTAATCATCTCTGAATTTGAACTTGCAGTGTCCTTCTGGAGGGTGGCTACTTTTGTTCCCCATGGTCCCTGTGTGTGTTGTAAAGTAGCCACCACTCCAAGCTTGCTCCCGTGATGTAATACAATCTCAATACAAATTAGTGAGATGGTAGTCCATCATGGGAGGGACCTTGGAGCGGTGGCTAATTTACAAAACACTTAAAGACCATGGGGAACAAAAGTAGCCACCCTCCAGAAGGAAGGACAGATAATTTAAAGATCTACAGCCAAGTGATACACAAGCTACGTTTTTGTTAATAGTTGGGGTACTTGAATGCATATTTAAGGTTTAATTCCTGAGTTTAGTGTCACTTTAACCACTGTAATACCCAGGTGCTGTTCTCCTTCCTCTTTGGCTATTTCTAATCAGCCTTTGTTTCTAAATTTACAGATGGTCCAGGACCCTACACAATTTGATGTACTTGTTATGCCAAACTTGTATGGTGATATCTTAAGGTTAGTTTTACAACACAAATTATCCAACAGTACAAGTACAAAAGCAGGCATGTAAAGGTACCTTCGCATAAATCAATATATTAGTATCTGCATGAGAGCCATGGAGCACTTGATTATTCAAATGGGGATTTAGGTCCCTGGTTGTGCCTTGCCTTGCTTCAGTATTGTTTCATCACTGTGATGGTCAGCCTCATTGATCAACAGGTATGTGCAGGACAGTCAGTATAACGGAGCACCCTAGGTTAGGTTTCAAAGCTCCCAAGCCTTCTACAATTTTAACCACTTGCTGTGCGGAGCAATTTATTACTATTTGTACACGCATCATAAAATCTGAATTTGTGGGTAGAAAACCGCTTCAAACCCCCAAACAATGTCACCTAGGGACCCCAAAGAAGCTGTGGACGCTGAGATCTGCTTCCCCAGCTTCTTCTGGCTCTAAGAGCCGAAGAATGTAAACCGTGACACCGGAAGTCCAGCGTCCAGTGATCAGGGGAGAGATCAGCGGCTCGAAGCCTGCTGATCTCTCTCCGATCGTTGCGGGGAGACCCACTGTGCTGGTCCTGGGCCCACACGGCTGACAGTGGAGTCCAGGGAAGCCAGCGGAGGGGGTGGGGGCAGCACATTCCGCTGATCAGTACAAACGATCCGGCGGCTGTATAGATGCCAAATTGCTTGTATCTTAACAGCTATCGCCTGCTGTTTAAAATGACACCAAGAACATGACTGCAGCAGCAGCTCTGTTCTTGGTATAACCACTTCTGTGGGCCACATTACGGTCCGGAAAGTGGTTAATCCTTTACGTTAAGTGATTCATGATAAAATAGGGACATGTAATGCAGTGACGGCCATATGCTAGCCTGGGCCCTGCGTAAGAATCCTTTTCTGAAATTCGTTTTCTACAAGGATGGTTTGGATAATGACAGCAGACAAGCTCTGTGCTGGGTATTACTGTTGCTCACTTCCTATCGCTGACTGTTTATACTTATCATAGCACGGCCATGGAGCATCAGTAATACACCCTGCTAATAAATGACACTGTTAAATGATTGTAGCAAATATTTGTTTTTTTTGTGCAGTAGTTTACAACTGAACAGCTGTAATAGCCTAATAAATAAGTGTAGAAATCATTTTTTTAATTAATATTGTTTGGAAGGTGGAAGATGACAAAAAACTTAACATTTAGGCGCTTAGTAGTTGTTGTTCTGCTTTTGACAGTGTCATGATGTTGCCTGTGCATCCTAAAATGCTCAATATCTATCACATACCTGGTAGAGAACCGGGTAGTTGAGGTGGCCTCCTCTGCAACTCTTGTCCCACACCCCTGAGAGTGGAGACAGGGAGTGAGAGGACAGAGAGCAGCACCAGTGCCAGAGTGTGTAGGGCACTGTGCCTGGGTAAGTCCCGAAGCTGGTCTCCAAGGAAGCAGGTGTGGATGCAGCTGGAAGGACAACGAGGAACACTGCTTGAGCAGGACGGAGTCAGACAGGCCAGGGTCAACACCGATCGGGCAGCGAAGTACAGAAGCGTAAGGCGGAAGAATAGTCTGGGAGCAAGCAGGGGTCAAGGGCAGGCAGCAGTCAGGCGTAGTAAAAGGCAGCAGAACACTGGAACACACACACAAGCTGAAAGACCATTCAGCAATTATCCATAGGACTGGCAGGTTTAAATAGGGCCATCTATTCAGGGAAACTGCATCATTTCCTGTGCTCCACGTTAGCGCATCTTTGCACACATGTGAATTATCAAATACAGGAGTCTTGCCCATCTTATGTCACAGTGGTGGGCTCCTGTAACGACACCAGCTGTGTTCCCCGGCCTGACCCATCTACTGTGGCCATTACGTACATGGTCAAGTTGAAAAGACACAAGTCTATCGAGTTCAACCAATTAGTCTTGCACTCCTGTTGGCATTTTTATTTATTTACTTGACAAGAGGCTACTTGGTTGATAGAGCTGAGCCAAATGTGTGTTGGTGATTGAGTTCCTAAAGGATATAATGAGACGTATAGCAAATCGGCCAATCACTATTATGCTCTACCTATTGGGTGAACTTAGTCCTCCGACAAGTGTGTCTTTTCTATGGAAAATATTAGGTCTCTTTGTAATGTTTATTTCTTTTTTTTTAAGTGATCTGTGTGCCGGTCTAATTGGAGGGTTGGGAGTAACACCAAGTGGAAATATTGGTGCTAATGGAGTAGCGATTTTTGAGTCGGTAAGTACAATTTCTGTGTTTGTGGAAACATGAGTTGTTGCCTACATGGTCACAAAAAAAGCCTCCAAATAAACAGACATGACAGGGACATGTTATGGTTTGTTTTTCTTCATTTGTTTTTGTTTTTTTATTGGCTCATATAAAACTTTTTAATTTATTTTTTCTTTATTATTATGGCAAACAAATATATTGTTTTTTTGGGGACAGAAAGCGCATTGCTGCTTATTTCTCTGCTCTGAGAGACATAGCTTTAAAATCGATGAGAAAACACATCAATGCACATTGTAAGTGTAATTTTCACTGCAAAAAGTGTTGCAACGTCTATTACAATGTGCATTGACATGCTTTTGCATGGATTTCAATTAAAACACATAGGTTTGAATACAGTCTGAAAAATATGGACACTTTTTTGGAGAACTAAATCCTCTGTAGTGAAGAAATTAGGATTTAGCAGCTTTGGCTTGTGTAGCTCTCATTAGAATTGGGAGCCTGTGCCAATTTGTAGGTGGCAAAGGCTGGCCCATGGCACTGAGCCTGTGTCCCATTCAGCATATTCCCCTAATGCTAATGGGAGCTACTAGCACCAATGCTGGTAAACCCTGCATTGTCCCTGAGCAAGGCCATGCATTTTTTAAACCGGGTTTTTTTTTTTCTTCAAAAGAAATACCTTATTTTGTATAGCTTTTGGTAGCTCCTTTTAATCAATTATGGGTAATAGGCAAAAAAAATCCATCAGTGAGACTTAGAAGAAGTAAGCTAATTTAACTTTTCTTATGGTCCTGTTTAGGTTCATGGCACTGCACCAGATATAGCAGGGAAAGACTTGGCTAATCCTACCGCTTTATTACTGAGTGCAGTCTTGATGCTGAGGCACATGGAGCTGCAGGACTATGCACGCAAGATAGAGACTGCATGTTTTGACACCATAAAGGCTAGAAAGGTGAGTCTTGTGTTCTTTTAGGGATTTGTCTTGGTAAATGCTGTAATTTCTGTGATCTGAGTAGAGGCAATTTACCAAGCTGTTTTTTTTTTTCCTTTTTGTTTTTTTGTTACAGACCTTAACTAAAGATTTGGGAGGAAACTCTAAGTGTTCCGAGTTTACAGATGAGATCTGTCAAAGGATACGGGACAGTGACTAATTTATTTGACTGGCTCCAGTCACCAGCTCAGCCAGCTGACACCACACGCACATCATATAATGCTGATGGCGACTTATTTCATCAAAGCCTTTTTCCCCTCAGACGTGACATGATATACGAGTATGCAGGGCAATGTGCTGGAGGTCACTCTACTAAAAGGACACCATGCAGCATCTAAACTGTTCCTTACAGGCCAATCAGAAAGCCACATAAGAATGGGAGAGATTCTGCTTGCATATCAGATTCCATGTTAAACACAGTGACTTCTTGTTCGTGTTTGTCATTGCCTGTCTGGTTAACATGTTGTTCTTCAGGGGACAAACTACATACAGCAGGCTTTTCAAGGCAGTGTGTAGTAAAACACCTGGCTGCAAGTAAATGACACATTTGTATAATCAACAAAATAGCATATTTTTGCTGTATCTTTGCTTCATTTGTTCATATCTTTAGGCAACTGTTGCATTCATTTAATGCAAACACTCCATAAATAAGCCGTAGCTGTATAACAAGGCTCTCTATTTATGATTTTTATTTCTCAATATTCTATTTGATGTTTCATTAGAGCATCGTAAAACATGAAATGTACTCTCATAATACCAAATTGTGGTTTACCAGCCCTGTTCTGTTAACAAATCCACCACAAGGGGGTGCTGCAGCACATTGTTCTGTAATAAGAAAGCAAAGAACAGTCCAAATCTCAACCCGCCTCTATGAATGTCTTGCCTTAATCTTTTCATTTTGAAAGCTCTATTTATTGTACTTCTGTGGGTGAACTTGCCTTGTACCTCAGTGAATTGCTCATTTTTTCTTTCATTTTTTTGCACTTGTTTTTGTAAGCATATCCATTAAATGTGCAAGGTGTTCAAAGTTGATTTGACTTTTATTGAAAAGTAAAACTCTTCTTAAAAAGAGAAATTAGGTTACAAATACATCACATTTAACATTCCAGTGACTGATCTTGAATAATAAAACAAAATTGGTACAGTATAGCAAATGAGATGCTGTGTGTAACCTGTTCACTTTTAGCATTTGAAAATAATGGCTGTGTTTGCGATTAAACTCATTAATGCTGACCATGCACATGAATTAAGAGGTTGTAGATTCCAGAAATCAGTTGTGCTAAACTATTATTTAGATCTGTGAACTATTTTTTTTTTCTTTTCTTTCAAATTCAACTAAAACTAATGGATAAAGTCTATGATCAATGATTTATTGAATTATGTGAATAGTCAGCATTGGCATTCAAGGAAGGCTTGCTTCCAGTTTCTAAATGACAAAAAGTTATACACAGTAATGGAATATCACATAATCCAAATATCCCTGAAGCAAAAGGAAGCTTTGTTTAACTTGAGGTATTGTTTTATGTCATATACAGGTCGCCCTCAATTTACGCCCGGGTTAGGTTCCTGAAGGAATGGTTGCAAATAGAAACAGATGTAAATTGAAACCCGGTATATAATGTACACTACCAGTCACAAGTTTTAGAACACCCCCATTTTTCAAGTTTTCATTGAAATATGAGCAGTTCAAGTCCAGTGAATAACCTGCAATAGTACAAAGGTCAGTGGTAAACTGCCAGAGGTGAAAAGAAGAAGTTTAAGTTAACAAAAACTGAAAAATAATGTTAATTTCAGAGTTCTACAAAAAGGTATTTTTCAGGGAAGAAGTAATGGGTTAATAACTCACAGTTGTTCTGCATCAATGTAAGTAAAATTAAGCCTTAAGTTTATGATAACAATTTCTACATGTGTCCCATCTTTTGTGGATTACTCACAAGCCCTCTGTATAAAAGCAGTGTTGTAATAGACTGTTACTACACACTCTTAAGCAATATTTGGGCAGTATTGTACTGCAGGAAGTAGTAAATTGCTCTCAAAATAGTAGGAAAAAGGCAATTAAAGGAAGACAGAAAAACCATTACAACCCCTCAAAGTGTAACCCTTTCCTTTTAGATTAATTGCAAAGAAAGCCAAGGTGTCAGTGAGTCCAGTTTCCAACAACATCAAAAGGCACTTGTAAGCTGGAGGAAGGTCTGGCAGACCCAAAGCAAAAGCAGCATCAGAAGACAAGTTTCAACAGCTTGCGAGACAGGGGGCTCACAGGACAACTTAACACTGATCGAAGGAAGCAAGACCACTGGACTCGAGAAGTGGAGACGTGTTCTCTGGAGTGACAAATCAGGCTTCTCTGGCAATCTGATGGACGTGTCTGGGTTCGGCGGTTGCCAGGAGAACGGTACTTGCCTGACTGCATTGCGCCAAGTGTATAGTTTGGTGGAGGGAGGATTATGGTGTGGGGTTCTTTTTCCAGGGTCGGGCTTGGCCCCTTAGTTCCAGTGAAGGGAACTCTTAAGGCATCAGCATACCAAGATATTTTGGACAATGTCATGCTCCTACCTTTTATGGGAACAGTTTGGGGATGGCCCCTTCCTGTTCCAACATGAGTGCGCACCAGTGCACAAAGCAAGGTCCATAAAGACATGGATGAGCGAGTTTGGGGTGGAGGAACTTGACTGGCCTGCACAGAGTCCTGACCTCAACC
>NW_017306365.1:2053585-2054203 GCF_000935625.1 Nanorana parkeri
CATGCTGGGAGGAGGGCACAGCAAGCAGTGGGCGGGTGCAATAGCCAGCCTGCTATTGCAATGTGAAATGGCCACTAGCAGGCTGGCTATTGCACCAGCCCACTATCTGCTGTATTTACATTCAGCTGCCATCTGTAGTTTTTGCCACTGGCAGCTGTCATTCCTCGGCTGAGGCTATTCAAGTGCCATGTGCTTAAAATAAAATTATATATACGGGCAGGGCCCTCCTTACCATCTTGTCTTAAATTGTATTGTGACTGTAATGTCTTCCTTATATTGTAAAGCGCTGTGCAAACTATTGGCGCTATATAAATCCTGTATAATAATAATAAAAAAAGTGTAACTTTACCTTTTTACAAAATGTGAAAAAATGTACTTGCAGCAACCTCCCTTGCTGTGATGCCCCTGCCAGCCGGTGTGGTGATCATGCGACTGTGCTGACCAATGAGCGCTTGCCATTTGTGAGTATGCTGATTATTCCAGACTGCTGGGTTGTCAATTCTAGGAGTACAGCGCATGGATCCAGTGGCGTAACCAGAGTTATGGGCGCCCGGGGCAGAACATTTTTTTTCACCCCCCCATATTATATAAACATCCACTAGAACTGTACCCCCCCCC